>NW_017962999.1:0-58321 GCF_001890905.1 Aspergillus aculeatus ATCC 16872
TTTATATATAAATTTTTAAAGAATTTTAATTAAATTTTTAATAAGCCTTCAGTTTACTGTAATATTTAGTATATTCTTTTTCTATTCGTCCGACTAATTATATCTATCTACTTATAGTAGAGTTTTGTTGAAATTATTTAAAAAATTCTTTCATTTCTTTTTTTTTATTATATTTATTCGATTCAGAGCTTTTTATTATATATTAAAATTTTTAAATACTTTATCTATTACTATAAATATATCTTTAAATTATATTATTTTAGTATTTTAAGATTTAATCTAAAAAAAGTATTTATTATATTATCTGTCTGTATAGTCGACTGTAGATATAAAAAACTTATTTTAATTTAATAAAATAACAGCTTTTATTAATTATAAATTTTATATATATATTTAATTTAAATAATTTATAATTATACTTATCTTTTCTATTAAATAGTTTTATATCGGAATACCGAAGGCGGGGTCTGTAGTTCGGCTTATATAAATATTATAAAAGATTTTCTTTTAATTTATTATTAATAATAAAAGTTATATTATAACTTTGTAATTTATTTATTTATTTTTTAAAAGCTAATTTCTATTTTGCTATTTTCGTACGGAGGCTGATTAGCTTCTATAAAAAAAAATTATATATTATTATATATAACTGCAGACGCTGCGGTCGGCCGTAGTTTTTTTTAATTTATTTATTTTATTATTTTAATAATTTTTTTAGTTCTATTCTATTCTATTCGTACGTCTAGTCGGGCTCTGTTTAGGACTTTTTAATAAGCTATTTCTAATATTACAGAACAGATGGATTATACTAATTAAAATATATTTTAAAATAAAAAAAATAATTAAAAAGCTATTTCGTCTGTTTGTACGAAATTTTTTTATATATACTAAGCTAGTGCTAGTTTAGTATGTAGCGTGCAAGGCCTCAGGCATTCACTGGTACCTGAAGCTGAGCTCTATATCAGGGCCTTGGTCCTATAACAATTAGTTGCTACAAAATCTGAATAGTTCTTTTATAACTAATAAATATAGTTATTTAGATTTTATAATTAATTTAGACAGAGAGATATATACTTATTACAATTCCTATTCTAACTAAAGTACTTTCTTTATTATTAGAAAGAAAAAATTATATAAAAATATTCTAAAGATTTTTAAGACCTTGTAGAAATACTACTAATATTTAAGAATTAACAGATACTGAATAGTGTGGAAGCCGTTCAAATGATCGGAATTAATGCATTTAGTGCTAAGATACAAGAATTTCAAGCATAAGAGGAAGAAGAAGAAGAGGAGGAGAAAGAAGAAACATAAATCTGCAGTTTATCTGTTGCAGGACGGTTTGAAAGGCAAACAAAACAAACACTACAAATATAGTAGGCAGACTAGCTGGGTTTTCAGAATTAAACAGATTAACAGAATATACCGGATTGATAGGATATACTAGGTGTTTCGGATTAATAAGATGTGCTGAGTGTTTCAGATCAACAAAATATACTGGATATTATCTTTACATAACCCCTCTTCTTAGTCTTAACTATACGTAGGTAATAAGTATTTCCTTAGTCTTTCTCTTAAATATCTGATAATTTCAGTAGAAGTTTTTATCGTACTCAGAGGATTGTTATTCGGATAATTTATTAACAGATTATCAACTTTTGCTGCGGCCAGCCAGATCTGAAGTCGTTTCAGAGGTTCTGAATATTTAGAATATATATTATAAAAGTCTTTCAGAAGAATAGCTGTATTATAAAGATTTTTTATTAAATATTAAATATTATCTGTAGTATTGCAGTTCTTCCAGACGATCTGATAGAATAAATATTTTCAGTAAATTCGAAATATTAAAATCTTATTAACTTTGTATTCAGCTTTTTTTTAAACTATAATTAAAGTTGCTTGATCCGAGATCTGTTCCGGTATAGATTCTAATACAGCTGAGTATAATTTTTCAGAATAAAAAATAAAATAAATCCGGACGGAGAATGAAAGGTCTAAACAATATATATTTTTAATTTTATTTAAAATCTTATAACATTTATACTACTTATCTACTAGCTTTTTTAAAGACTGATCCTAATCTTAATTTATACAGTCTACAAATACTTTTTCTTCTTTTTTAAAGATTATATTTTTCCGGTATTGGTTGGCGCTGAATACTTGCTGTTTTAATATTTAAATAATATTTTTCTTTATGAAATTTTATACTTTTTATTATCAGAGGGCGGTTTATCGGGCGGTTTTAATAATCTTAGTTTCTAATTTTCTTTTTATTAGTCTTATTCAGTCAAATAAAAGTTATAGCTGGTAGCCGCGTTCGGTTTGAAAGAATAAGATTTTTAAAGAAATATATAGTAAATAAGCAGCGGTAAAGTCTATCATCGGTAGTATATCCGACTAATTATTTTAAAAATAGTTTATAAAAAGAATAAATCTCTAAATTAGATATTAATTTATATTTTCTGTTTGGCTGTCTGTTTGTAGATAGTATACCATCGAGAACTTAAGTTTAATCTATAGAATTTTATATAGTTCTATTTAGAATTCAGAAACGAACTGTAGTCCGCGGTCTGATACAATTATATCAGAAGATTCTGTTTAAATATAAATATATTTAAAAAACAGTTCAGCCATCTTCTTTACAGTAGTTTTTTTTATATATAAAATTGAAATAATTCGCTTATTAAAACAGTCGACAATTATATATACTATATTATATTTATAACTATCTGTCGGGAGGGAGCAAAAAATCTATTAATATATACTACTATAATCGGTCAGATACTGATAACAGATTTAATAGTTTAAATAAAAATTCTTATTAATAGTTCTTTCTATTATATATTAAATAGTTATTAAAATATTTGTATATATTCTTATTTTATATATTCTAATAATATTACTATTTTATCAATTCTAATATTTTAATCTGTCTAAAATAGACTGTTAATAGCTGTCGATATATTTTATTTAGAAGTTATATTTTTATATCTTCTTCTTCTAGAACGAACAGTCGCGATATATACTAGCAGTCTATTGTATAATTTATAATTATTTTTTAAAACGAAAAAAAGATACTAAGCTTCCGTCGAATTAATAAAAACACAGTTTATTTTTAAAATCTAATTAATAATTTATACGGCTTCTTTTAGTAGTACTAGATATACAGTACTATTTTAGTAGATTTCCGGATTCAGCTACTCTAATTATAATAAAATCTATTTATATTTGTTTGGAGGGGCATCGTCTTGCTTTTAACAAATCAGTATATCTACTAAAATATTAGATTTTTTAGAATAATAGTATATTTAAAAATAAAATTAGAATAGAAATTCAGCCTATCTTACTTACCGTACATTCAACTTCTTTATAGTTATAAAATATTTTAAGACTTAATAATCTGTCAGAATCTTAAATTGTTCGGTACTTTATAAGTCTTTTAACTTTATTCTTTATACTTCGAAAGAACGAACAATTGCGAGAAGCTTTTTATTATAGATATTATAGTTCCGTTCTGCTAAAAATATAGTCTTAAAAAAATTATTAAATATTATTAATTTTTATTTTTTATAATAAAACTCCGGCGACCATCTCATCTGAGGCATCGGTCTCTATTTAGATAAATTTTAAAAATTTATAATAATTTAATATTAAAATAGAAGTTAAAAACTATTTTAATAATTTAAATACTAGCTGGCAGTCTTTACTCTAAATAAATAAAATATTTTAATAAATTAGTCAGATTAAAAGTCTGATAATCCGGCTGTAGGATTTAATAAATTATCAGTAAAAGTTATAGAATCTTAAAAATAACTGAATTTTTTTTACTATTGTTGGAGTGGTCCCGTTCTATATAACAGAGGTTTTTTCCAAATCTATACTAATTTTTTTATAAAGATTATAAATCCTAGGAACTTAATTCTGATGGTGTGGAACTTGTACTTATAAATAGCTGCTTATAATTCTATTTTTTTAATTTTTAAAGAATATATTATATATAAAATTTATATTCTACAGAATCCTGACTGTAGATTAGAATATTATTTATATTAATTATAGCAAATAGGTTAAGATAGTTATTCAGTATTTTATTTATTAATTTTAAAGATAGTAGGTCTATTTGTTAGGCTAAACGGAAGGATCTTATACTTATATATACTATATCGAATTCGGAAAATAGTTAGATTCTTAAAATTAGAATAAATTCTGATTCGATGGAATTCTGATTTAATATTGAATTTAATAAAGATTTTCGCTGTTTTTAATCGGTCCAGAATCTTATCGATTAGTAGAAGTAGATAAGAATTTTTTTTATTAGAATATTAAGTTTCCGATAGTTTATATATAGTTTTAGTTCTTCTTCGGGTTTCTTAGCTATAAGAATTAAAAATATAAAAAAAGCGGAGCTAGAAACTATAAATCTTTTATTCAGATTCTTATTAATATAGATTTAGACTGGTTCTAGTTCTTTATTATTTATTTTATATAAAGAAAAGATTCTGATTAAAATATCATTTTTCAGGCCGATCTTATAGTTATATAAATAACTTAAAGAAAGTATATCAGATATATACTTAAAAAATACTTCTATTAAATTATAGTACTGCTTTAGAAGAATTTTTTTAACTTCTTCTAATTTATTTATTAGAACTTCTTTTTAAGTTTTACTGTTAATAGTTTTCTTAATTTCTATAAATAATATAATAAATACTTCTAATTTTTCTAGATATCTGTAGAATCCAACTGTTTTTATTAAGATAATTTTAATCTTACTAGAAGAGGATTGTATGGTTGTATTCCGAATAATTCTTAATCTAATTTAAGTATAATTATTTATAGACTTCTTCTTAAGTTCTTAGTCTATATATTACAATAGCTTTGCTGAGTTTTTTTTATAGATTTGGAAGGTTTTCCGTCTTAAGATTTAAATCAGTATTCTTTTATTTTTTAGTTTTATTTTATAATTTCGTTTCTCAGTATTTTTCTGATAATCCTAATTTATTTTTTAATTAATAATCAGTTGGAGAAGAACAGTTTTTAAAAGCTTAGTTTTAATATATTCTTACAGTAATAAGTTTTAAGACTATACTAAATACTTATTTTTATAATTAAAAAAAAGATTCTATTTATCTAACTATATCTTACTGAATATTATATTATAAGATTTAAAATCTAAAATCAGAAACAGTACTTTTCTAAACAAATATCTATCTACTGTTAGATTAAATCGGATTATATAAATAAAAAACGTAGCGGTCTTTCCGTCGAATCCGGTAATTCTTTTTAATTTTTTAAGTCTAGCTGCGGTGGTTTCCAGAAATATTTTTATTTATATTAATATAATTTATATTAATATAAATAAAAATATCTATTAAAAATATTTATTCTAATATCTACTAATGTCTTTGCAGATACTGCTGTAGCATTCTTTAAAATAAAAATCTGAATTATAAAACTATTTTTAGAATTTTTTAATAATCTTTTTAGATCAACCCGTCTGTAGTTAACACTAAGTTCGTTTAAAATAAAGATTTTTTCTAAACAGCGTCTTTTTCTAAATTATTAATAGTATTTTCTTTAATTAATTAAATCTGAGGATTCTTTTTAAAACAGTCGCGGTTTAGATATTCTTACTCTCTATAATAGAAATATTTTCCTTCCGTTAGAAGTTTTAATTATAATTTAAAATTTATTTAAGGTTTGTTTTATTTTACTGGATTCGACTTAGCAGTAGTATTTTAAATTCTAGGATTTCTTAGACTTCTTCCTACCGAAAAAGAATTACAGCGTCGGTGTTTTAAAATCTTATTAATATTTTTAAAAGCTCCGATACAGATTTTAATAAAACAATTAAAGTTTACTTTTTTCTTATAGTATCTGATAGCCATCATCTTCTGCAGTTTAAAAAAAAAGTTGTAAAATAAGTTATACTTCTACTAACTACTGTTAACTTCAGCTTTTTCTACTAAATAGCTAAATTTAGTAAAAAATTTATAGAACTTTTGTCCAGGGGTTATAGTTAGTTTGCGGTACTGAATTATTATATTCTATTATTTATTTAAATCGATATATATTTTAATTAAATAATTAATAATATTACTTAAGTCGGTATATAAATTTATAGAATTATTATAAAATTTAAAGAAAAGATAACAGTATGCTTTTTCTTCACAGCAACTTGTTATATAGATTTTATATGGTATAGAGGTGTTATAGTAGTTAGTATTAATCTTAAATTTCTATTCTAATATAAACTATTAGTTTTTAAAAGTAACTTTCTTTTTATCTTTAAATATTGGTAGGTCTGATAGTTTCGTGGACTTCTTTTTTAAACTGTTTACTTTTAGATTTTAAAATATAAGAAGAGCTGTCTCTTTCTAAACTTACAGACTGTTAATATTAAGATTTAAAGCTTTTTTTTTGATTTCGGCTCAGATTAGTTCGGCTTTCAGCTTATTATTCTCTTTTTTTGATTATTTAATCTGTTTTTTAAACTTATTTTGGATTTTTAAAGTTATTTTAAAGATTCTCTCAGATTCTTTCTTAAATAGTCTAGCGAACATATTTTAAGAAATGTCGTCTTTCGGGGCTTTCAGAATCTTATCTATAAGTAAGATCAGTCTTCGGAATCCTATCTTAGACTTCGAGTTTTAAAAGTTATATACTATACTGATTTAGGTCTTCAATCTTTATAAAGATCGGAGTTTTTAATTCTAAAAGAGAATCTTTATTAGAACCGATTTGTATCGTATTCTGAAAGTTTATAAATTAATAAGATTTTTTAAAATCGTCTGTTATTGCTGATAATACGCGTGCGGAGCGGGTTTCCGAGTCTGTATATAACTGTTTATAACCAATTAATAGTAAGCTTTATTAAAAGATTTAGAAAAAGAAAAAGAGTTAAAGAAGATGCTTAAAATTATATAGAAGCTGTTTAAATAATCGGAATTAATACATTTAGTACTAAAATATAAGAATTTCAAGTATAAGAGAAAGAAGAAGAGGAGAAGAAAGAAAAAATACAAATCCGCAGTTTATCTGTTGCAGGACGGTTTGGAAGGTAAATAAAACAAATACTATAAATATAATAGACAGGCTAGTTGGGTTTTTAGGGTTAAATAGATTAATAAGATATACCGGGTCGATGGGGTATACTGGGTGTTTCGGGTCAACGAGGTGTGCTGGGTGTTGCCTTCATAATAGCAGATCTTAATAGAATATCTTATAATTCTAAATGAAAAAAACTGTTTGGCCTGTATATATACTAAACTATATTAATAAATTTTATATCTATCTAATTTAACTGAAGATAAGATTTTATCTTCTGCTTAACTAATATTTTTAGTTTCTTAATCTGATATTTATCAGTAAAAATATATATTTCTGTATTAATATATATTTTTCATTCTTTTAACAGAAAAGCTAGAAACTGTAGTCATATTACTTTTAGTATTTTTAGTATTTTTTTAATATTTCATATTTTAATTTGTTCTTTCTGTCTTTAATAGCTTAAAAGAGTCTTAAGCTAATCTTTTAATAGGAAACTTATAACAGTCTCCACAATTAGTATAATAGAAATAATTTAATATTATTATAATAATCTATAAGTTATTTAAGCGCGATCTGTCCCGTTATAGCTTTCTGCAATCTATAAAAAAGTTTTTTAAATATAAGCTATTTTTTTATATCTGAAACTGATTATTTATAGTTTTATTAAAAAAGTTCGACTGAAGACAGATAATACAGTAATATACTTTAAAAATAGAAGACTTACAGAGGATTATAAAATCCCAATATATTCTATATTTCCGAATACTTTGTAAGTAAGATACTATTTAATTATATAAAGATTTGAGCTTATTCTGATAACAGAATTTTTAAATATTTAAAATCAGTAGCTATTTTTAATCTTTATATACTTATATTATTTATTCAATCATAGAAACTACAGTAATATTCTAATAAAGATTAGTTCTTCTGATGCTTTATTATCTAAAATAGAATAATAATTATTATGGGCTGGCTATATAATCTTCGTTTTTAAGCGGGCCTATTCTACACTAGCACGCTTTCTGTTTTATAATATTATTAGTCCATTATATAAGCTGTAGCTGATAGTTAGTTAACTAATTAACTAGGTAGTATAGTAAGTCTTAGTACCGCTAATAAGAACAAATCTCTGCTCAAAGCCTCAGCAAGTGTTTTATTCATAGCAGTAGAGTGGCCTAACCTGACTGTTATATCTTAAACTTAATCTGGCCATAACCTAGCGGTCAGATTAAAATATAAAAAATTTTTAACTATATAATTAAGATTAGATTAGAATATAATTATTACTTTAACTATTTATATTTACAGATCAGAAAGATTAGATATAATAGATAGATTAATAACTGCAGATTAATTTATAATATATATATTCTTTTTATATAAAAAATATATAAAATATAATATATTTTTAATTATAATATAATAATATTTTTTAGTTTTAGTCTATTTATTTGATCTGATTAATCTAATCAATCTGATTAATGTAATTAATCTGATTAATCTGATTAATTGATTTAATTTATTTTAACCTGATTAATTTTATTTATTTATTATACTATATTATCTGTTCTATTTAAAAAATATACTATATTTTATAAAAAGTTTTTATAAAATTTAAGATAAGAAGAATAGTATCTGTTATTAAATATATTAATAACATTATATGATTTTTTATATTATCTGGACCAGTAATGATAATAGTATAAAAATTATAAAAATTAGATTTTTATCTTTATCTAAATATATATAATATTTAAAATCTTAAATAAAACTAATTCTTCTATTATTAATAATAATTTATCTTCAAGATTATTTTTAAGATTATTTACATTTTTATTTTTACTAATATAAAAGATAGTAATTATCTTATTCTTTTCTGTCAACAATATAGCCAGATGGCTGTCTCAGGCCCTCCAATTCGTCGCCTCAGGCTCGCCAGTTCGCTGCTTCAGGTTAATAAGTTCGCGGAGTGGATTCCCGAGTTCCGAATCTCTTAGTAGGGGAAAACGGCCTGGAACAATCTACTTCTATTCATTCTATTATTCCTATTTAATAGAAACTTATTGATTTTTTTTATTTTTATAAGTTCTTTATATGTTTTTTCATGTGATTGCGGAAAACCTCGGAGAATTAATATAGCTATCCAGCTATAAATAAAAGATTAATTCCTATTGTTTTTCTAATCAGTTAAGCAAGCAGTTTCAGTTTAATTCAATTAGTTTTATCAGTTCAATCAGTTTTCTATTCAAAAAATTGATTTTATTTATCTTTTACTTTTCTTTCACTTTTACTTCACCCCTTACTTGAAATTTGTATGGATTCCATATAAAGTTTGAGTGAAAAGTAAGGTCTTATTGAGGTGAAAGTGAAGCTATTCAGAATTCGCCCAGTCCTAGAGAATTCTTGTTATATACTCAGACATATCTACTTCGAACAGAGTTTGAGCTTTAGCTTTTTAATTATAATTATTTTATATAATTTTTATATTAGTTATATATCCAGTCTATCTCTTTACTACTATTTATTAATAATTTTAGTATATATCGGAATATATATAAAATACTCAAGAGCTTTCATCTTATTTTATTTATATTTCTATACTAAGAATATAAATAATTAGCTAACTTCTTTATTATTACTCTGAATTCTTATCAAGCAGACTTTTACAATATTATAGTTTTTTTTAAGTCTGATTTTAAGTCTACTGTAAAAAATCTTTACAGCTGTTTTAATAATAGTTCTACTATTATTATTCTTTTTATTATAATATTAACTAAAAATATATCTTAGTAAGCTAAAAACAGTAGTATTCTTAGCTATAGTACTAACTTAGAATACTAAATATAATTTTATTCTCAGTATAAGAAGTATCTTTCTAATTATAGTATGATTTTTTATAATTACTTTCATCTTTAGATACAGGCTTTTTAAGAGCAGGATACTTACTATATAATATTTAAAGAACAGAAATAATACTTTATAATAAAAAATATACAGTTCTATTAATTATCAGTTAAAATTCTTATACTAATCTTAAATCTCGTTCTAGATCGATTATATAATATTCTATATTCAGATTAAAAAGATATTAGATTATATTTAAAAGAATATATCTAATATATTCTTATATCTACTGGCGTCGACAAATATTCTATTATATTACAGAAAATAATATAATTTATAGACTAGGTACGGTAACCGAATTTAAAGTACTTAAAAATATAAATAATATTAAAATTTAATTAAATACTAATTCTTCTGCTTATTATTTTTTAATGCTGTGCTGATTTATCTTAATTTTATACTAAATATCTTTAATATATAAAAATAATAATACTATTTCTTTTTCTAAATATTAAGTTCTAATTAAACTTATTTTAGTTTATTTATATATATACAGCTATTGCAGCAGTGACTACTACTATTTTAATTAGTTTTTATATTTTGATATTAGATTTTAAATAATAGATAAT
The DNA here is from genome assembly GCF_001890905.1 of Aspergillus aculeatus ATCC 16872. Classification (NCBI taxonomy): domain Eukaryota; kingdom Fungi; phylum Ascomycota; class Eurotiomycetes; order Eurotiales; family Aspergillaceae; genus Aspergillus; species Aspergillus aculeatus. The sequence goes on from NW_017962999.1 coordinate 10,524, forward strand.
ATATAACTGCTGAGTATTTTAGTATTTAATAATAATAATATTTAATATATTTAGTTAGTAACTAGAAATAATCTGCTGTAAGAATCTATATATCTTATTTACAGTTTGTTAGTTTATACTAAAACTATTATAAATAAGCTATCAGATAATTAAAATAATAAGTAGATTAAATATCTTACAGCTCTGATTATTTATATAAGATTTTATTTTAATCTATTTACTGCTGAATATAGACTATTAATAAACTGTAATATTTTATATAAAAAATTTAAATATAGATTTACTATCTTTGTCATGGATAACCCCTGTAACTATGGCGGATTGCCAACAGTATACCTACGTATTCTCAGCGTAACGGTCGTGACGTTAATGACTCAGACCTTCCTCAGTATTTAACTCCTAGGACCTTGCTAAACCTTCAGAATGGCAAGGATTAGTCTTGAGATGAATAGACTGCTACTATTCTATACCTAACTGACCTATTTTCCCTTTTCAATCTTCTTATTTTATTTTTTATTTTTAATTAATATTTTTAAAAGTATATTTAAGACTTAAATAAACTGTATATTCTTATTTTAATTTTAATTTATCTTTTTCAACTAGACCAGTTGCAGCAAACTCTATAATTTAGTTTAGTAAATATATAGAATAATATATATTTAAATTATTTTTAAATTTTAACAGCTATATTAGTTATATCTGCAACTTATTCAATCTTATATTCTTACTAATAAATATAATATATATTAATTTTTAATAAGTATACAGTTATCTTTTTTTAAATCTTCTTTTTTTCGGAACAGCAGTTATTTTTTATACTTTCTATAGTATATCAGAATAAATATACTGTAAATATTCCGGCTTAGTATAATTTATTATATTTCTTATTCTACTTTTTAATAAAATTATTATTAGAATATATATTTTCTTATTTTTATAGAATCTGTAAAAGCCTTTTATATACGCTTCTATTAATTATTTATTTAGATTTCCGAAAATACTTAATACTGAAAATTTTATTGAGTATATATTAGATTTGGCACTGTTATACTATAGTATTTAATATTATTTTTAGTAAAACAGATTTTTATTTTTTTAGTATAACTACTGTAGAAGTTAGACTATAATAATATTTTATTTCTTTCTTATTATTTATATTCTTCTAATTAGATTTTTTAAATCTATCTAATAATATTAGCTATATATTTATAGTAGATATAGATAGTAGTTTTAGATATTTATTAAATTAAAGTATACAGCTTTTATAATATAAATAGAATATTAACTTTATATAAACTAAATCTAAGTTTTTCTGTTTTATAATTTTTATATATTATTTCTAATATATTATTATAAGTTACAGAATAAACTCAACTTTATTCTATAATAGTACTAAAATTAGTAGAATTTAAAATTTATAACATAGACTAACTATTCCAAACTCTGTTATATATAGCGTATTTAATAGCGTTACAAAGAGTTTTATAGTAGATTACTATTAATAATAATTAGTAATAATAAATAATTATAATATTCTAATATCAGTACTATTTTATAACGTCTGTTAAACTTAACGCAATCTTTTTATAATCTAAGAAAATCTTAGTAAAACTAGTATATTATATAACAAATCTTTATAAACTATCTAACATAATTCTTACTAACTCTTACTAACTAGTAAGAACGGGTGTCTTCTGGCATTAAAACTTTCTAAATAAACACCCCTAGGCTACTATGTAATAGTACCGATATAAATATAAATATTTGTTGTAACTATCAGAATAGAGTCTATATTCGCAATCCAGATCTTAATTAAAATACTGTATAATATAAAAAATATAAAAAAGCTAATATTATATAAAAGACATTCTGTATAACTGTAGATATATATTAGAAGTAAATTTTTTATATTATTTATTTTATATCTATCTAAATTAGTACTACCAACTGCTTTTAATAGTTTATTATAAAGATAGAAAATTATTATATATTATATTTATTATCCAGATCGGTTACTGTATGTACTTCAGCAGTACTATTGTTTAAAATCGGACTATTACTAAAAATAAAATATTTTTTAACGAAGATAATCGGAGACCAAATAAAAAGAATATCTATAAAAAATAATTCAATTCTATAAAATAAATAATAGCAGCAGAGTTATATTAATTTTCTCTGCTTTATACTAAATTATTTATACTCTAATTAAAGCAGACTAAAAAGTAATATAAAATTAGTAATATTAAGATTTAATATAATAACAACTGCCAGTACTTTATCTTATCTAACTAAATTTCTATTTAAAAAAGACTAAAACATCTTCTAGCTTCTAATTACTATAATAAATTAAAGATATAATCCTTATATTATAATTATACAAGCAGTCTAGAAACCAAATCAATCTATATAATAAATAATTATTTCGGAATTTATAAGAAAGCTAAGTCGCTGTCTGTTCGTATTTAATAGAAATTAAAAATCTAATATCGAACTTTTATTAAAAATAACTAACTGGACTAGTATAGCCAGAAAGTATTTAATTAAAACCGTTAGATTAGAAAATTAAATAAAAGTAAAAAGTCAGTATACTTTGTAAACTCTGCTATATAAAATCGAGCTTTCTATTCAGATTAAGTTATTTTTTAAATAAATTATATTATTTAGTTTTAAATTCTGTAGATGCTTATTATATACTGACGATTAGAGCTCTCTCAGAAAAGAAATTATTTATTATTTATAAGAACGGATTAATTAATTAATAAAGCGGTACTAATCTGTATTATCCAACTCTTATTTTATTATCGTCTGTTATCGACAAGCTGATATATATAAGATTATAGTTAAGCCACAGTGTGGTATAGAAGAAGTTGATACAGTATAATATATACTAAGAAAGCTGTATCGTTTCTAATAAATAGTATATAATCTAGCAGTAAATTTCAGTCTTACTGTCTTAAGAAGTTATCCATCAGGCGATAGATTTAATTCAGGCGTTGTCCAAGCTCGGGCGGTAAGGAAGATTTCAGGCAGTATATAACCTCGAGCGGTGGACTGGTCAGACCAGTCTCAGGCGGTGAACCAGTCGAGGCGGTGGATCTAATCGGAACATCAACTCCAATAGCAAGCAGTAAATTCATCTTACCGTCAGATGATTTTCTAGTCTACTTATTAAAAGTTGCATCTTTATATATATATACTTCCAAATAAATGTAAACTTGCCTACCACGGCTTTATAAATATATTATTAACTAAAAAAGAAACTCTATTTATAACTAGGACTCTGTCTATAACTGGAACTCATCCGGAAGATAAATCGCAGCTTATCTAAACTCAGATTTATAATCTAAAATTCAGACTATCCGAGATTAAACAAAAATAAAAGCGTCCTTTATTATCTTAAATTAAATATCTGTATTATAAAAAGCTGCTGTATATTTTAAATTAGTAGAATATATAAAATAAATATATATTATTTTAAGTAACTTCTTCTAAGATTTTATATCTGAGATATTAGCTAAGAATACGATTTATTATAATATTAACAGAAAGATTATAATATATTTAAACTAATCTTATTCTAAATATATCTAAATTAGAATATATTTAGTTATAGGCCTGAAGAAAGAACAGCCGGATGATATAACAGATATTTATAAAATATAAATAATAAATAATAGATATTTATATAAAGAAATTTAAGTAATAGACTATATCTTATCTTTATAACAAAAATCAGATATAGATAATCAATATATTAAGAATTAACTATTAAGCTATTACATATATAAGTAATTAGACATTCTTTATATCTTATTAGCATCTAATTAAAAATGTATAGCTTCAGCTAATAACTATTAATTTATCTTTATTAAATATTAAGATATTTATTATTAATTTTTAGTATTTATTTAATAGTAACACACGGCCGTTCTAATCGGTTGATTTATTTATATTTTTCTTCTATAACTGCTGATTATTAGCAGAAAATAATCCTACTTCTCTGCTTACTATTTACTATAAATAAAAAATAGTTATTTTTTATTTCTATTACTATGTTAATATACTTAGGTTCATACTAGTACGATAAATTATATAAATAATTATAAGCTTTTAAATTTTATACAGAATATTTTAAAAATTCTCTAATACTGATAATTCGTAGAATTCTTTTTTTATTATTTTATAATATATTTATAACAGGCTCTCAGATTATATAACTATATTATTATATATATTATCTATTCAACCAATCTTATATATATCCTATATTTAGTTTTAATAATAGAATACTGTAGTCTGTCTTTTATACTTTTCCGTAATATATAAAAAAAATAGTCTTTATTTTCGTAAGTAATAAGAATATAATTAATTATCTCTTTCTTTATTCTTAGTCTTTAAAATACTTAGTTATTTAGATTAGAAATAAATAAATTAATACATCTATAATATAATTATTAAAATTAAATAAACCAGCTAATTAGATTATTTCTTAATATATTTTTATATAACTGCTTAGTTAAGACTATAAAATCGAAGTTTTCCAGATACCGACTTATTATTATATATACTACTAAAAAATATCTATTTTATTATTTTAAGCTAAAAATATTATATCTAAGCTATTTTATATATAATACTAATACTCAAAGTAAAAAATACTTATAGTAATTACTTATTTTCCTATTAGAATATATAATTACGGTACTTCGGAAGATATTTAAGAAAGTAATATTATATAACTTTAATATAATATAATAAAAAAAATAAAATATTGAATTCCGTCTCCGAATCAGTATATCTTAATAAAATAGAAACTATACTAAAGATCTTTATTTGTAGATTAAGTAATTTAACGTGTGCCTGTAGAAAAAGCCTTATATTATTTATATTACTAAACTTTATTCAGTTTGTAAATATTTCTAAAAAAGTTTATTATATATATGTCATGGATAACCTCTGTAACTATAGCGGATTGCCAACAGTATATCTATATATTCTTAGTATAACAGTTATAATATTAATAATTTAGATCTTCCTCAGTATTTAACTTCTAAGATCTTACTAAATTTTTAGAATAGTAAGAATTAGTTTTAAGATGAATAGACTGCTACTATTCTATATCTAACTAATCTATTTTTCTTTTATAATTCTAATTTTTTTTTAATTATTTATAAAATATAATATATCACCGCGATTCTTATACTCCGATAGCAGTTCTGAGTCGGAAATTTTTTTTACTGCTGATAATTTATTATCTTTACTATCAGATTCTTTAATAGAAAATCTTATTGTAGTTAGAGATATTATTAGTCGGCTATAAGATTACCGGCAGTTATAAAGATAAGTTACCGAACTATGATAGAAATTCTAATATAATAATATCGAATTGATATTCTGCAATTCGAACTTATCTTTAATATCTAAAAATACTAAGAGTGGTTTTATAATTTAGATTATAATTTTTAAAAGGCACTATCTAAATTCTGTAATAACTATTATAAGATTTTTAAGACTGTAAGTTATATAAATGCGATCTGCCGGCAGAGATGGTACTATTATTTTAAAAAATTACCATCCGAATAAAAAAAATATTAGTTATTTATAGCCTGTTTTTATTAAATAAATATTTTTTTTATTTAAAATATTATTATTTTTAAGCCTAATATAATAAGCCAGTTAGAGCGAGCTCGGCAGTAAAATAATTAAAATTCTTATAAATTTTATATCTATTTCGATACTTTAAAATAATATTTTTTTTAAAGCTATTAAAAAAGAACACAGCTATATTTTTTTTATAAAATTATTTTTTAATTTCAGCTGCTATATCAAAGAACACGTATACTAACTGCCTGAAGAACAAGATAAGATAGTATTTTTTATTATTTATTATTAGAATTTATATATATAAAAATAAAAATATAAACAGAGATCTGACGGGTTTAATATATTTTAAAAATAATTATAATTTTATAAAGATATTTAACTTTTTTATTTTAAATTTAATTATTCTAAGCTAATTAGAAAACTATTATAGTATTTTTTATATAATAATACCAAGCACCTTACCAACCGATATTTTTTTAAAAAAAAAAAAACTATTCGAATTTAAGAATTATAAGTTAGAAAAATTAATATAAAAAAATAAAATAAATTAAAGCCAACTTTTCTATCTCAGTCCTGTATTATAAAATAAGAACAGCCGATAAGATATTAATATTAATATAAATATTCTATATTAAAAAGATTTATACAGATATTAATAATTATATAATATATAATCTGGTTAGTATTAAACTTATACAGTAATATTTTTTTTTAAAATTTCAGAAATTCTTACTATAATTTAAAGCTATTAATTATATTTCTATTATTAGCTATAAAATATAGAATACTTTTTTAAATATTACTGATTTAAGAAAAATATAACGGTGTTTTATTAGATTATATATTACTACTATTTAAAATATTCTAATTTTACTTTCTATAATTATTCTATTCAACTATAAAATTTATTTATTTCTTTGAAACAGACAATAGTAGTTTAAATTTAATTAAATCTAAGAATTAAATCTTTGGAAATTTATTAAGGCTTACCGAAATTATATTTATATATATATAATTATTAAAGCTTCAGAGAAACTGTGGCTTTCGGATAATAATAAAAAATTAAAATATTATTAAAATAATCTTATTCTGCTAGAACTGGTTGAATTTACCGATGTTTTTTCTTTTAATTAATCTAAAATTCTTTTTAAATCTTATAATAAAAATTATACTATTAATTTTTTTAAAGGCGAATTATTTCTGTTTGGGCCTATTTATTCTTTTTTAGAAAAAGAATTTTTAATATTTAAAAATTATATTAATAAAAATACTGCTAATAGAAGAATATATCTATCTAAAAGTCTTATAGAAGCCTTTATTTTTTTTATATTTAAAAAGAATAAAAGTTTGCGGTTATGCGTAGATTACTATAAATTTAATAAAATTACAGTAAAGAATTAATATTTATTATTTTTAATTTCTAAAATTTTTAACTGCTTAGCTGAATATAAATATTTCAGTAAAATCAACATCCAGAATACTTATTATTACATCCGTATTAAAAAAAAAAGACGAATAGAAAACTGTATTTTATATATATTATAGTTATTTTAAATATATAATTATACTATTTAACTTAACTAATACATCTGCTTTCTTCTAAAATTATATTTATTTTATATTATATAATATTTTCGATATTATTTGCATCGCGTATCTAAATAATATTTTTATTTTTTTAATAATAAGATATAAATATACTAAATATATTAAGAAAGTACTGATACAACTATAATAAGCTAATCTATATATTAAATTATTTAAATATTCTTTTTTTAGTAATAAATTAAATTTTTTAGATATATTATTTTTTTACAGATATTATAATAGACTTTAATTAAATTAAAACTATTATTTTATAGCCGTTATTTAATATTTATTATAATATTTAAATTTTTTTAAGATTTTATAATTTTTATCGCAGGTTTATTCGCAACTTCTTTTTATTAATACTACCTTTTAACAAATCTTCTGAAAGAAAGTTAAAATAGTAAAAAATCTAAAATATATTATTTATTTTTAAATAAAAGACTAATATTTTATTAATTTATTAATATCTTTCAAACTGCCTCTCTTCTTTATTTCTTTAATTTAATTTAATCTATTCGAATCGAAACCGACGTCTATAATAAAAAAATAGCAGGTATTTTAATCTAATCTAAACTAATAGAATAATATTTTATAATTACTATTTAATTAAAGAAGTTCTCAGATGTAGAATTTAATTAAAATACTTCGGATTAAAAACTTTTTACTATCGTTTATTTTTTTAAATATTAATATTAATATCTCGATGGGGTTTAATATTTTATTAAGATTCTATTAAATTATATAAATCTTCGATTATTTATAAACTAATTTTAGTTTAATAAATATTAAATATATTAGTATATAATTTTAGCTTCTTTTAATTTTATAATTAAATATAAATCAGATAAGAGTAATTCTACTAATATTCTATTTAAATTATTTAAGCTAGTAAAAAGCTTATATAATAAAAATATTATACAGATATTCTATAATTAGTTAGCATCTATTTCAGTAGTATTTAAACTTTCAGTAGTATCTAAAATTAGAAAATCCCAGTTTAAATATAATAAAATATTTTTATAAAAGAGATCTAAATCTAATATTTATATAATATTAAACAGACCTACAGATGCTGCCGGTATAAAATTAACTAATTAAACTATAGTTTATATAATAAACTGTAAACAATCCACCAGTATTACAGTTATAAAAAGAATAAATAAAGCCGAAAAGATTTATAAATCTAGCTGTAATAATAATCTAAAAAATTTAATTAAAACTTATCAGAATTAAAATTCTGAATATTAGAAAAAGAAGAATAAACTATTTAAATATTAGAAAATTACAACAAATAAATTATTATATTTTAAAAATAGATTTTATATACTAAAAATAAAAAGCCTGCGTTAAAAGTTACTATAACAATACTATAATAATCTATTAGCAGATTATTTTAAATAAAATAAAATTAAACAACTTCTTTAAAAAAAATTTTATTAGATTAGTTTTTAAAATAATATAGAAAACTATATAATAATATATTCTATCTACTAATATTAAACTATATTTAAATATCGACTGTATAAAAAGTTTAAGAGTCTACTAATTTTATTAAAATTATAAACTAAAATTACTATAAATTTTATTATAGAACTATCTAAATTATACTACTAAAATTATTAAATAAATTTAATATTAATTATTATAAACTGCTTTACGAAAATAAACCGTTTTATACCAGTATTATATATAATTCAAGCAGAAGAATTAGCTGAACTATTTTATTAAAAAATTAAACTAAAATATAAAGCTTTTAATAGAATTATTACAGACAGAAATTTTCTATTTATCAGTTAATTTTAGTCTGATTTTTATTATTAAATTAAGATTAAGAAATAATTATCAACTGCGTTTCACCTGCAAACTAATAATTAAATAAAAAGAACTAATTAAATCTTTAAATATTATTTACAGTACTTTGTAACCGAATATTAAAACTACTAAATAAATCTTTTAAATAAAGCAGAATTTATATATAATAATTATTTAAATACCTCTATAAAAATAATTCTTTTTAAAGTTCTAATAGATTACTTATTTAAATTTAGACTTAGAATCGAGGACGATTCTATAAAAGTAGGAGTACTATTAATATTAAAAAGATTAGAAAAGCTAAATATTTTATAAAAAACTAAAAAAATTAATAAAAAGTAAATAAAAATTAATTAACTTACTATAATAGCCGTCGCGGTACTCTATCTTTTAAATAAAATAATAAAATAATTTATATTTTTAAATAAAAAGATTTAATTAAACTATCTACTGCAAATATTAAATTTAAAGAAATATTTTAAAAATTAATTTTAAAATTTATAAAATTCTTTAGAATTTTAAAAACTATAAAAAAATAAGTATTTTATTTATATCTTTCTAATAAATATATTCAGCTGTATAATATCTTCTATATTATTCTACTAGAATTTTTAGAAAGTTAAAAAAAGATATTTCCGAAACTTTACTAATACTAGATTTAGATAATAATAAAGAGTAGGAGGTAGAGCTGGTACTGAATAATTTATATTATTAAAAAAATTAATTTTATTTAATAAAATAATAGAAATAGCTTTTTAAATATAATTAATAATTACCGATAGAGAATTTAATAAATATTCAGTAAAAAATTTATAAATTCTATAATCAGATTGCAGCTTTTTTATTCTTTAAAATATAAATTAAAATTAATATATAATAAAAATAATAATAAAACAACTATAAAATACATACGACGCATATATAAATTATAATAGAAGAAATATAAATTATTATATTATATATTTATTTTATTTATATCTATATATATAAATTATAAAAAAAATAATATTAAGAAAAGCCCGGATTGTATATATTTAATAGAATAAAAACAGTATTATAATAATATAAGAATATCGAAACAGTTTGTTAACAACAGTAAAATAATACTAATTCTACAGATTCTTAATTATCTTTACCGGAAAATCTTTTATTAATTTTTTAATAAATAGCTCCTCCGCTCTCCGTCTGTTTCTATATAAATATATAGTTTTTTAAATTATTTTATTTAAAAATATAAATACAGCCACCGACTACAGCAAGTAGCCGGTATTACCGAATAAAAAATAGAAATACTAGATATTTTTTTTAATTTAAATAGTTAAACTACAGTATTCTGCTATAAATTTATAATATTTTATTATATATTTCTATTGAATTATTAATATATATCTGTTATATTAATAATAAAACTTACAGCTATAGTTTTTTTTATAATTACTAAAATATAATATTTAATATAGTAAGTTTTTTTATATCAGCAAATTTATTAATAAGAACAGCGGCGGTACGGGCGACTTTCCGATATAATAAAAAATTTTATTTCTTTTTATTTTTTTTAATTTAAAAATAATTAATTTATTTTAAAATTGCGGACAAGTCGGCGGTATTATCTAATATTACTATTACTATTTAGATTATATTTAGCTTTTATATTAAAAAGTATAAAAAAATAAAAAATAAAATAGATTTAAAGAAGAAAAAAAACTTACTGAAGTATAATTAGTTTTTTTTATTATATATTATTAATATTTTACAGACAACGCAGTATTAAAAATATAGTAGAATATAAAGTTCTTACCGATAATTTTATTAAAATTTTTAATTAAAATATATAAGTACTTTAGATATTATATAATATAAAAAGAGAAGAACTAATTAGTTAGAAAATAAAAATTTAATAATATAAATATTCTGATTTATTAATAAAGCTACAGCGATCTGTTAGCGTTTTAGTAATAAAAAAATATAAAATATAAATATTATATATATACTGTAGAACGAACGAACAGAAGCAGAAGCAGTAAAAAAATATAAACTTTTTAATATAAAATAAATAATAATAATAGTATTAAGAATATTAAGATAGATATATAGAAGTATGTTTATATTATTAATATTATTATTAAAAAATAATAATATTTTTAAAATAGAATAGTATTAAATTATAATAATTATATCTAACTGAAACTAGCCCCGGCCGAATTCTGCCTACTATTATTATATATATTTAAATAAAATAGTTTATCTGTCGAAGTAGTAATATTATACTGCTATTATACTACTAAAAACAGCCGTATATAAAAAAAAGTCTAATTATTATAAATAACTTTTATAATTATAGCAGATTGCTAACAGTATATCTATATATTTTTAGTATAACAGTTGTAATATTAATAATTCAGATTTTTTTTAGTATTTAACTTCTAGAATCTTACTAAACCTTCAGAATAGCAAGAATTAGTCTTGAGATAAATAGACTGCTACTATTCTATACCTAACTGACCTATTTTCCCTTTACAATATATACTATAAATTGACAAGTTTTAATACCTCTGGTACAGATAAATATTATAAAATCTAAAAAATAATAAATAAAAAGAATATAAATCTGAAGTAGTTATAGAATATTATTAATTTTTAAATAAACCTCTTTAGTAACTATAGTAAGAACTTAGATTAACCTAATTTGTACTCGAAAAAATATTACCGTTAGAAAGTTTAAATTAAACATAAAATAATTATTAAAACGGAACTTAATATTTTTTAAAAATCAGAAAAATAACAGGCACGCCGGCAAGACAAAAATAAAATAAATAATATTAATAATATATATTTTATTTAAATTATATAATTAGATTGTATAAACTTAAATATACGATCAGAGTAACAGTTACTTCTCTAAATTAACTCCCAGATTAATCCGGGATTATTTAAAGATTATTCAGAATATATATTTTTATATACCTCCCACGCTCCGGGCTGTTCAGTAAACAAAAAGCGGCGCTAAGTTCGATCTAAAGCAGAAAGAGAAAGTCGCTCGATTTCCGCAGTAATCCAGTTTGTTAGTGCCAAAATACAGTATTTTGTGGACTATATTCACGTGATCTTTAGCTAATCAGAAAGTCCAATTCAGAACCCCTAGATTCACGATTTTCTAAAGACTTTAGTCCCTTTTGAGGCTTCTACCATGCAAATTTAGCCTTGGCAAGCCCGCGACAAGCCGGATTTCCGTGACATGAAATCTTAGCAAAAATCGCCAGAATACGTGAAATTTGAAAAAATTACGGATTGCTAGTACCCAGAGTGTAGTGATGTACTAAGAATAGCCTGGATGCAGGGTTTAATAATAGAAAGGTGGCAGGGCTGAAGCGCACGAAGCACGATGCAGCCCGCTTAGCCCCGGCCTCCCCCGCCACCGCTAACCACCGCAGCCAATCACCGAAACACCATGACCATCATACATCTCCAAAGTACTGCGTAAACAACCCCAGCTTCAACAAACTTTAGGAGTGATCATCAGCAAAGCTTCACCAGGCCCATCTCACTCTGCCCGAGCTTATCAACTAACTCAGCCACACAACCTCTTCTTTCGCTTCCGTTCCAAATCCGAAGTGAGGACCCCAAAAGTATGTGATGCAAAAGCAAACCGAGGCTGACGCGGGGAGACACATTTGATGTTTATAAACCAGATAACATATTGGCTGGTACCTACAACCATGGGCTGTAAAATTATTAACTTATTTTCTTTAATCACTAAAGTATTATATTAAAATATTTTAAAAACTCAGAGATAGTTTCAATTTATGCATAGCTTAGTTAGACTATTTATTTATACCTTATGAATAAGTATTTATTAAGTATTGATAATCTTATTAAAATCTTTCTATTTAAATCAGTAGTTTATAGTATCAATATAGGTTAAACTAAATTCAGAATTTTGAATGAATTAGAAATTTAACTATTTATCAATTATTATATAATGTAAAGAAGTGATATTTATTAAATTATTAAAAAGAAGAAATAATTTGTGCGCTCCAGCGCCAACTTGGGGATCCAAATGCTGTGGTTCTTGCATTCCTATATATGTACCTTTCGTTAGCGTTTCGCACCACACCCGGTGCAACCTACACCCTTCGCTCGCAAATTCCTATTGAACGTAGTTTGTGTAGCAGTGCCAGTTTCTCGGTAGTGGTTGCCGCAGCCATTTTTAATCCCAGACCGGCGCCATCATTCCCAGAGACAATGACAACGAACTGTGCGCAGAAGAAGATCTGAGAGCCATCAATCAAGCAAGCTATCTAGGAAAGCGATGCTTTCATGGAGCGCTCAGTGGTGTGGATCACACTACCTCACTCCGAGGCGGGGCGTTGTACTTCCAGCGAGATGCTCTGTCCAACTTCGCCCAACCCACAATAGACCGGATTCCGGAGTTTTCAGAACTTCCGATCCTTTTTGTTGATACTTGCCAAATGCGATCGACCGCAAGTGTTGTCAAGAGCTTCCAGCAATGGGTCGAGCCCCATCAACGGGGCGCCTAACAACGTAGCTGACCGGCAAGACGCTCGTCGCAGCACCGAAACAGCAACCCGATCCAGTTCTCATCGAGCAATTGGGGACACTCCTCGAAATCAGCCACCAACTCCTACAGTCTTTGGGGGGTCTCACTCTCTCCTTGAGCAAGTGCGCACGATCTTATCTGGTCAGGGGCTTGAGTGGACAAAACTTACTGACGCCGGTTGCGGTGGGTGTTCTTTTACTCTGCTCAGTTCACAAGCACACGGTCTGCGTCTAGAGGAGAGGATCGACCTGTTGATCTCTGAGAGCTGTGCGGTTTAGAGGACAATATTTGGTCGTGCAGGTTTAGCTATTCTTGTTCGGGGCCCGGAAGGTGTTCCAGACAAGCTGTGGCGGAAGTTCGAAGAAATTGACGGCAATGATTTTCATTTAGAGATGGATAGATTCTGGGAGAGCAAGTGGCGATACTAGGCATAAAAACCCAGATATCTGCTATACTAGCACGTTTACCACAAGTCGTTGGTTTGTGGCCCACTGCCCCAATGCACCTCTTGGAGCGTACATAGGGTTTAGATCTCGGTCTATTATGGCTAAGATACAACAATAATTCTTCTCTTTCTGTCTCTCAATATAAAGCCTCTAACCCCCCACTTTGATTAAATAAGCTGTTTCGAAGCGAGCATCATCGCACGTGTGTTGCCCGTTATTTGCTTTTCTCCGGACTCAGTCTTCGATGGCCACTATTGAGTATCTGTTTGCAACAAAGATAGATCTCCTCAAACTTCTTCATCAAATACGCTCTGACGGTCACCTGACCACAGTCCGCCTTCAAAGAGGGATCCTTGTCTAGGGGCCGAACCATGAAATCCAAGTTTCCATCATAGAAAAACGGCACCGGATATCTCTCTCTCCTACAGACATCCACCACCCAATGAACCGTACTTCGATACCGGCCCCCGGTCCATCTTTTGAAAATGTCTCCGATGTTCACAGCATAAGCATCCGGCGTGGATGGAACATCGACCCAAGCTTCGGCTTCCTGCTCCCCTTCTATTCCTGGGTTCCCGTTTCTCCCTTGGCGTTCTAAAACTTGCAATCCCTCATTCCCATCCTGCAGCAAAAGCGTGATACCCCCAAAGTCCGTATGCGCCCCTGCCACAACCTCGCCTCTGTGCACACATTCATTCTGACCCTTGCCCTTCTCCATCGAACCATCCCCACAAGACGATGGCCCCTGATACCTCAACAGCCTCAAGCTCGCGCAGGGCTCTTGACAGAAATCTTGCAGCAATTTCTCCGATTGCAGCCCAGGAAAATCATCCTCCAATCCCTATACCAGAATTTCCATGGTAGTTCGAGCAAGTTCACAGATAGCTTCATGGTACTTCAAGATCGGCTCCTTGAAGACCGCTTCCGGGAGGACGGACGCGTCAGGCCAGATATTAGGATACTCGAACGGTTAGTAGGGCGGTTCCTTTGGCATGGCGGGTTCCGCTCCGACGAAGTAGCACTAATTACATTCGACCATATTTAGCCGGGGAGCCCGCTGAAAGCTCGACGACAGGGAGGAGCGAAGGGATTAAACTTCTTTGATGTCCGGCCTCGTTCCCTGCTGCAGCATCGGGGAGCCGATCTCCTCGTACCCCTTCCGGGCGGTTGTATCGATGTACCGGCGCTTGGTTTCCAGTGGAAGCGCGAAGAAGTGCTTTGCGGCGGCCAGAAGGTCGGACTGGAGGAGGGGGGAGATGCCATGATGGGTGATGCGGAAGAAGCCGGTTGTTGTGCAGGCTTCGCGGATCGCGGCGATAATGGTGGCCTTTTGGGGGTCATTGCCGTCGGATGTGGTGAGGTAGGGGGAGAGATCGATTGTTGGGATTGTCGCGGACATCTTGTCAGTGGAAGTTGAGCGTTGAATGGGGGCATCCAGCGGACTATTGGGAGGGATGGGGAAGAGGTGTTCGTAGTTGGGCATCCACCACTCTTGGGTCGATGATGCATGGATGCCCGCTGTGTCACGGAAATATTTTCTAGAAGACTGCTAGTTTGCCATTGTTTGGACTCATTGTGCTACCATTGTATACAACTGTCAGTGGAGCCAACGCTTCTATATCAAAGAAGATAACATGCTGTTAAGCTTATGACCGTTGAGATTACTTTATATTCTACACTTTCTTCGCTAAATTCTTATCTACCATCTTACTTTTATCAATTCAATGTTAGCTTCCAATTTATTTGTCTCCCGGTTTCCTCTTCATACATGCATTGAGACAATCTCAGGTTGAATCCTTTTGGGTATAGAACCTGGAATTGTACCAATGGCTTTGTAGCTATCGTTTACGTGAGGACTACTAAAGCCAATCAGTAGACGCTCGGATCCTGAGCAAACTCCTAGTATAGCCATCAGAAAAGGAGTGCGAGTGGGTATATTTTAATATCCCGAATGCTCATGGCATTAAAAAACATACATGGCTAATATATCTTGATATCCATAGAGGATCAATGTCAAAATAGGCTAGGGCTACTTCCTTATCAATGCTATGCCTGCAGGGAGTGTCGCACCCCCATTCTTGAATCGCCATCAGACCCCCACCATTGCGAACTGGGGCTATATAATGATTATAGGAGCACCACAATGCACGAAAATCAAGCATATTCTCACCTAAAACCACAGAAAATGTGGCGATTATTTGGACGTACCTCCCATGGACCAGCAAAGGAGTCTCCGCCTCGGGGCCTTCCGGCCTCCTGGTACCGCTCTGACGCGATGTATCAGCTTGAACGACGCGCCATCTTCTCCAAACGCTGGATCCTACTCACTCACTCCAGCCGTCTCGCTAAGCCCGGAGACTTCCTCTCCTTCACCGTCGCTGGGTTCTCCTTCCTCCTGACCAGAGACCGCGACGGAAACATCAACGGCTTCCACAACATCTGCCGCCACCGCGCATACCCCATAGTGCAGGCTCGGGCCGGCTCCACCTCCATCCTCAGCTGCAAGTACCACGGATGGTCCTACGGGCTGAAAGGGAACCTCTCCAAAGCGCCCCGCTTCGAGACGGTCCCCGACTTCGACAAAAGCCAGAACGGGCTACTTCCCATCCACGTGCACGTCGACCAGGCCGGCTTCGTGTGGGTGAACCTGCAGGCCGGCGAGAGTCCCGACGTACAGTGGCATGATGATTTCCAGCAGATCGACGAGCAGCCGCGCATGCAAGATTTTGATTTCGCCGGGGAGTACACCTTCGACCACTACTGGGAGATGGAGATGGAGGCGAACTGGAAGCTGCTGATTGAGAATTACAACGAGTGCTACCACTGTGCGACATCGCATCCGCTTATCAGCGGGGTTTCGGATCTGCCGCGATATCGGGTGGAGCCCACCGCTGCCTACATGGAGCATCATATCTTCAACAAGGACAATGTCGACGCCCAGTTCCGGCGCGCCATTACATACTTTTTTCCGACCACCTCCGTGACAGTAACGTAAGTTTGTGATCAGTCGGGAGAATATTCTGGTCTTCAACGATCGAGTCATTAACGTTTCTGTCATAGCGACAAATTCTTCTACATTCAGCGGATGATTCCCTTGAGCGCGACCTCGAGCAAGATCGAAAACGAAGTCTACCGTCACCGCGACGCCACAGACGAAGAGTTTGATAATATCAACGCATTTTATAGGCAGGTGCTGGAGGAGGACAAAGAGCTCTGTGTTGGTGTGCAGACGAATTTGAGTACCGGGGTGTTCATCAACGGCGAGCTCCACCCGAGCAAGGAAAAGGTATCTCGCCACAGCATCTGCTGGCCAATTCAAGGCTAACATCAACAACACAGGGTCCCATTCACTTCCAACAAAGCCTGAGAGACATGGTAATGGAGCATCGCCAGAAGGAAGAGGCCCAAGGTGGGCGAGAGATCTGGCCAGCGCTGCCGGCAGTGACGGGAGAAATGAGGACGGATCGCCTAGCGGAAGAGGAACGGTTTTGTTCGCAACTGGAAGCGAGCTGCATGAGCCGACCGGAGCTAGCCTGGTAGAGAATTGTTAATAGCCTTACAGATTCTAATCAATTCTCCTTGCTTCATGCCAAGAAAGATCGTCTTATCTTAGAGGCCAGATCCTGGTGCTATGATAAGCTGATAACATGCGGGGTAAAGTGACTAAAATCGGGGTTTCTCCGCGATAAGTTGCCCCTGCCACTTTTTGTCCTCTGACGACAGCTGGCGGTTGTGCTTTATGTTTTTTCCATCATCTTGTCGCTGTCCAAAAGTGGTGGTGAGACTGCTTGTTGGTTGCTAAGAATATGATAGATCTCTCCCCTCTCGACAGCTATACCATGAGCCAATCTCAGCGTCCCAAACGGACCAGCAATGCGTGTGTTCCCGTGACCTCGGTATAGGAGCAAAGCAAACGAGCAACCCCAGCGCTGACAAACACTCCAGCTGTCAACGATGTCGCTCCAGGAAGGTCAAGTGTTCCGGAACTCATCCGTGCGATAAATGTCGTCAGCGTCGCCAGAATTGCGTCTTTGAAGAGGATCGGAAGATTGTCGTCTCTGAAGAGTATTCCTCACTTGCCCACTCATCCACCACTCCTTGCTTGCGCTGACCGCTATCCCTTTCTCCCAGGCTTTTCCTGTCCCTGAAACGCAAAGTTGAAGAGATAGAAGGCGTGCCATTTTCACCCACCAGCAAACGACATCGTTCATTGAGGGAAGACACCATCAATGAATCTCTCGATGGTATGTGATCCATCTGAGTACATACTATGAAGCCTTGTCTAACCGTCTTAGCCCGTGAAGATGGAAATGCAGAAGCTGCAGAAACCCCAGCTCCTCTCGATTCCGACCGCTACGACGACCGATTTGCCTCCAACCCCTTAGTCTCCCCTTCAACATATGTCAAACACACTGGTCGACAACACAGGAAGTGGCGTACGTGGTACTTTCAGCAGACGGGATTAACACAACTGATCTCGCGCAGTGTTCCTCGGCCCCACCTCGACGTGGTCGTTCAGTCGACGCGTCCTCAACATTGTTCAAGCACGTATATATCCCGACAGCCAGCGGCCGATTCCTCTTGCAGCCGATGGCGAGGCGTATCAGATACTATGGCGGCATGCTAGCTCCGAGGAGGTGCCCGATACCAGCGGACTGCCGTCGATGGAGCACGCCCTGTACATGGTGAGCACGGTGCAGTTCCACTTTGGCAATATGTACCGGCTCTTCGATGAGGACGCGTTTCTCCGCCATCTCCACGAATTTTACAAGAATGCGGCGGAGAAGGTACAAGAGTCACGTTTGTGGTACGTGCAGTTTCTGGTCATACTGGCATTTGGGGAAGCATTCTTGGCTCCAGTGCGGACTGTGTCCAACACTGCCTCGTGGACGAAATATTTCTCGCGAGCCATGTCGTTATTGCCGGATATCACGGGGCTGTGGCAGGATCCAACTCTTGCTATCGAGACGTTAGCCCTCATTGCGCTTTACTTTTACTCGGTGGATATGAGAGATACCGCCTATTGTTACGTAAGACATCACTTGCGAACACTGTTGGGTTCTCGCTAACTCGATTAGATTGGTCATTCTATGCGAATGGCTCTGGTAGAGGGGCTTCACCGCGCTCAGCCCGTGGAACAGCTGGGACAGAAGCTCGTCACTCGGTGGAGCAACATCTGGTGGACGGTATATATCTTGGACCGCAAATTCTCCTCTTTGATGGGTTCGCCCTACTCGGTGAACGACGAGGATGTCAACGCCGTCTTGTGGGATCCACGACTATGCTCGCAGAACGAGGCCGTCCTGAGTTTGCACGTCAAAATATCGCAAGTGACTGCCCGTGTTTTGAACAGTAAGTAATATATTGTCCGATGGTTTGCAGCGTCTTGCTGACAAACTCGACAGCCGTGTACAGTGCCGATGGCACACTGGGAGGTCTATTCCTACGCAAGGTCCGCTCCGTCCTACAAGAGATGTCCGACTTGTCTCGCGAGCTTGACGAAGTCTTCTCCAACCGGTTCGCAAACTCAGTAGACGCCCTGTCAGGTGTCACCACTCGACTGACTCTGTCATGCCACTTGGTAAGCCATCTTGAGCTGTCGATATGGCACATTATACTCACGGTAATTAGTGCATCATCGTCACCACAAGACCGCTTGTCTTGAGCCTTTTATGGGAACGCCTTAGTTGCTACGAAGAAGGCGCCGAGTTTCGCACCTTGTCCTCACCTGTACAAACCCTCCTACAAGCATGCATCGATTCCGCCGTCAAATCCCTCAAAATACTATCTGCTCTTCGAGATCAAAATCTGCTAGGTTCGCATTCCCGTCTCACTTTTTTCCTCACTTTCTATCGCTAACACACTGTGTCCATCAAAGAAACTTTCCTCCCGTTCGACCTAGAGAATGTGTTCTCATCCTTCTTCATCCTTTCTCTCATCACCGCCATCCTGCCCGACGCCGCCATGGACCCGGCCTACCGTGAGACCGGCTTCAGCCTCCTGAACGAGATGATTGAGCGTGGCAACCGCGTTGCACAACTCCGCAAATCCGAAATCGAGCTGCTGGAGGAACTCGTTCAACCTTTGGTTCAACGGCACCACACACCCCCGGTCAGCACAGACACAGCACACGGGCAGCTGGCCACGCCTGAAAGCCAACAGCGACCGCTCGGACACTTGGAGCATCTATCAGGTCCCAGCGCTGAGGAAGTGGACAGCATCCCGACCATCCCGCCTACCGATGTGCCTCCCGATCCGGAGGATGAACTGTCGCTCGACTGGCGAGGTCTTGGGTTGTCGTTGGACTATATGCTGTCTGTGACGGATCAGTTGAATGCGAATAATCTGGTGCTGGATGCAGAGCGGGAGGGGCTCCAATCGGACCTGTGGTTGTGGGAGGATAGTTAGCCTGGAGCCTTTCGAGGCCAACACGGAAAAGTTGAAGCTGACGAGTCCGATCTGTGTGTTATCGATCGCCATCGCTATGTAGTGGATGAATGAGAAACGGCTGCTTTTCTCTACAAAGAGAAACCCCAAGCAATTTCCGTGGTCTTTGTAGACATAATGACTGCCTATGCTTGTACTATTCTGGCTCTTGCTGTGAAGCCTTGTGAGCGATGAGAATTATTACCATCCAGCCTGTGTGGCATGCAGACCGTATGGTTCTCTCAGTGCCGAGAAACCAGCCACAAAACCAGCCCACAGCCCGCCAAAAGAGCACACTGAGCACAGTGAAATGCTCATGAGGTCCCCTATATGAATGTAGGTGATGATGTCGCCGTCGCTCTGCACGGCCAGATTCGTCCTGTTTTTGCGTAGATCTCAGACATAAATATCACTCCTACCTTTTTCCTTTATAACTCCTTCCTCTCTTCTCCTCATCACTTTCATCATCGCCCTCATCCCAACAAAGGCCTTGCCACCATCCGACTTCTCCGAATTCAGTTTCTGGCAATACATTGGCTGTCATCAGCATCAAGCAACCACGATGCCTGACAAAGACGGTCCCAAGAGGGAAGGCAGATTTGCCCTGCCCCAAGACCCTTTTGCTTTGTTCCCGGTCGAGATAATCCTTATGATGATACTCACTCTGGGGACCTTCGAGGACGTCATACAGCTCAGCCTGACATCCCACCGTTTGCACGTCATAGTCCACCAGAACATTGCTTACATTTTCCGGAAAATGGCTCCCAAGATCCTCGGCTCGGTGCATCTCCCGCTGCACCTCTTAGCTGATCAAGAGGGCGACCCCGAACTCAGAGACGTGAGCAAGCTCAACTTAGGGATCCTAATGAGATTGATGTACAATGCACAAGCATTCGCCATCAGGACACTTGCGTATCAGCCGATTCCAACTTTCGATCGCATCTGGGTCCTTTTAGGCAGCAGTAGGATCTCTTCGTCCTTCCCTCGTTCGACGCATGAGCCGAGACCCAATTCTTCCACTGACCAGATACTAACCGCAACTCACTCCCCTCCCGTCTAGTCCCCACACTGATGAACCCCATCATTCCAGATCTCACGGCCCTCGTAAACTACCTTTCCAGCCAAGTCCTTGGAGTGAACACCACCCACCCGCTCATCCCAAACTTCCTGGCCCAAGACCCCGCCCAGATCACCGCGGCCCAGACCTAACACGTCGCCACCCGAGCCTTCCAGCCCGAAGGCTACGGCCTTGCCAATCGGTCCCTGGAAACCCGCCGTCTCGTGCGCGCCCTCTACCAAGCCTGGAGCCTGAGCCTCCTCGGCCGGCCCGCTGCCGTTCTCCGCTGTCACACCATAACCCTGAAAGATCTGTTCCTGGTCAGCGAGGCCTTCGCCGCCTTCCGCGAGCCCCTCGCCCAGCTCCTGTCCGTGAGAGTGGGGGAGGGCCCGCGGCCGACGGACATCCAGCGCGTCGACACGGCCCTGAGCGACGTGACCTTCGCCACCATGGAGCGGTTCGAGTTCGTGCACCGCGAGATGCTCCGCCGGCGGGATGCGGTCGAGCCGGGGTTCCGGGATGTGCTGCAGACGCAGCTGGACGGGCTGCGCGAGCTGTGGAAGACCGAGAATCAGGACACGTTTCGTGCGGTGGTCACCCAGGATCAGTACTGGGCCGGCCAGGGGATTATGAATCCAGCATCTGGGGAGGGGGTGTGGGAGGAGGAGGAGGAGGATGATGATGATGATGATGATAATGATGATAATGATGAGTGATCATATCACGCCTCTTGTCTTTTGGGGGAGGGGGGAGACTAAAGGGGTTTATGGGGGTATTCAGGGGTGTTGGTTAGGCTACGGCCACTGTTGTTCAGGAAAGGTTATATTGCTTGGAGGATATTACTTCTTTGCTTTGACTTTGACTTTAACTTTTGGTATTGCTCTTCCTTTTGATTTAATTTGACCTTATGTCTCTTGCCCCTAATTCTGATTGATGTTGGTTTTGTTTATTTGTGCATACAAGATTGTTAGCACTATACAGTACATGCACTATCTATACAGTACATGGACTATTTGCCTAGCTATGATTGTAGCAGCCATTTGCCCCGAGATCTTGCTCCAATCCGTCTAGAGTACTCGGTAGATACGTCCACGGAACAAGACACAAACAGACACCGCGGCAAAGGAATAAGGTAATAACCGGATCCGTGGATTCGTCATCGCCAACCTTGGCCCAGCACTAGTTCTGGCGGGTATACGTAACTCCCGCCCCACCTGTTAGTTGTTGTGCCCTAAAGTGGCGGACAGGAACAAAAACACAGGTCAAGATCTTTGTTTGTAGCAAACAGGGGGGAATGGTGAAAGTGATAAATCAGGATATCTTCTATGACAGGTGTATAGCTGCTGCAGTTTAGTACCTATCAAGGAATAAAATAATCAGCAGTCGATCCGGCACATCATCTCTCCTACTGAAACCAGCACACGTGGTGTTGATCGATCGCGAGGGAAAGGAAAGGAGTTGCACGGCTAGCCCGCGCTAACAAGGCTTAGCCCTCACCGTTCGAAAATTTCTATGTGTTTGCCTGGTGGAAACTTTGGACATTGGTCAAAGTCAACCAGCAAATCAACTTGCAATAATAATACATAGTACGAGTTCGAACAACAGCTGCACTACAGAGTAACAGTACACACACCTTTGCGATCCGTCGTTCGGAAATGACCCACTCCGATGGACTGCGCTAGCCCTCCGTCTAGAACCCAGAGTTTGCCTTAGGAATGTCACCATTCGCCCGAGCAACCTGCCTTGGCTTGACACCACTCCTTAGATCCTCCTCGGGGGGCCAGGCACACTCTACTCCGTAGACACATGGCTTGGAAAAATGTCCGCGTCTCTTGTCGGACCAGTGGGAGGGCTGAGGTGACGAGTGACGACGCAAGGGGGGGCCGTCGCGGGCTTACGTAGGGAATGCATGGCATGCCAATGAGCAGGCCTGTGTACCTGAAAAACGAACAGTAGGAGGGAGTCTGTTCGTGTGGTCCCCCACTGACAACCAAAACACTGGCTGCAGGAATGTCAGCCAACAGCAGTGATGGATTATAATCTGTTCCGGCCCCTCGAGCAACTGGGGGGTGGAGAGAGAAGAAGAGGAAGTTGGTGGCCCTCCGTTTCACTGCCCTAAGCGGGAACTATTGATTCGACAAACTCCTTTAGTCGCCAGCTGGTCTGGATCGCGCCATTCGACAACGGGCCTTCTCGAGGCGATGTGACTGATCGGGGCCCAATGCTGACGATTCTCCAGTCTTGTCCTGTC
This sequence comes from Aspergillus aculeatus ATCC 16872, assembly GCF_001890905.1. Taxonomy (NCBI): domain Eukaryota; kingdom Fungi; phylum Ascomycota; class Eurotiomycetes; order Eurotiales; family Aspergillaceae; genus Aspergillus; species Aspergillus aculeatus. The sequence continues at coordinate 34,268 of NW_017962999.1, forward strand.
TCCACTCGGCGCTGTCTTGCGTCGCCCACCGTCGGTTGGCTATCCGCTTTGACGCCCGTGTGAACTGGGGTGGCGGCGGGTTAATCTATATACTGGGACTGGGACCACTCTGTTGGCTCTGATCTTCTTTCTCCTTCAAGCATCATCCAGTCGTTCCTTTGATCGAGCCCTCCTGGTTCAAGTCAGCCAGGGTTATAGCAGTCGTGCGCAGAGCATACGTCCAACACTCTCCTTCAGTCGAACAGATCGACACACAGCTATCTTTCCGATCCATTCGTTGATCAGCCAACCACGCCCACCATGCAGTGGAAGTCACTCCTTCTTTACGGTGCCATCGCCGAATCGGCCCTGGCTCGCACCCACGGCCACCAGCGCCGTCACCCCCACGGCCACGGCCATGCCGAACGTGCCCCGGAGGCACACCTGGCTGCCCGTGAAGTGGTCGTGGAGACTGTGGTCAACTACCACACCATCACGCTCACCAGCACTGTCACTGGTGCAGCACCCACCGTCACTACCCACGAGGAAGCCGCTACCACCACCGCCGAAGCCGCCGCCACCACCTCCGCCAGCGATGCCGCCGCTTTCGTCGAACTCGATCTCAACGAGGATCTCGCCATCAGCGCTAGCCTGAGCCTTGGCCTCTCCATCGGTGGCTCCGAAGCGACCACCACCACCTTCAGCACCAGCACCCACACCAAGACCCATGCTCACACCACTACCACGACCTCCTCCTCCACCGCAGCTAGCAGCAGCGCCGCCGGCGTCAGCTCAGCGTGGTATACGTACCCGACCAGCGGCGTGTACTCGACCAGCGGGTTCGGCGAACGCAGCAACACCACGAGCAGCAGCGGCGACACCTACGTGGGCAACGTGGGTGTGCCGTGGGGCAGCAACATCATCGAGGTGAGCGCCAGCGAGGCGTGGCAGTACAAGTACGTGGTGCAGTTCACGGGACAGAACAGCGCGGACTGGTTCGTGAGCATCTGGAACAAGATCGGGCCCGACGGGGCGGACGACGGGTTTTTCGGTCACTCGGCCCTGAACTTCACGCTGTCCTCGGGCGAGACGCGCTACGTTGCCTTCGACGAGAACTCGCAGGGCGGTTGGGGCGCCGCCGAGGGCGACAGTCTTCCCACCAACGACTACGGCGAGTACTCGTGCACCTGGGGCGAGTTCGACTTCGGCGACGAGGAGAACGACAGCTGGTCCGGCTGGGACGTCAGTGCCATCGTCGCTGAGGAGGCCGACCAGACCATCCAGGGTATGAAGCTCTGCCGCCACGGCACCACCACCGGCTGCTCGTACATCACCTCCGGCGGCGATACCGTCGAGAACGCCTACACCCCCTCCGAGAGCTCCGTTGGTGGCATCGGAGGCTCTGTCACTGCTGGCCCCTTGCGTCTCGCTGCTGTGATCGATTACTCTGGGTGAATGTCACCCGATCAGGTCAGTGGGTGAGCTGTATATACCCGCGTCCGGCCGTGTCTTCTCGATACATATTCGCTACCGATGTCAATAATTATCACGTATATACGTCTGTAACCGAAACAACAGTGCTTCAGTGTGGTGGTGGTGGTGGTTCTGTTGTTCTCTTGTTGATACCTTTTCTTCTGCCCCCAAGGCAGGCTGCTACTTATCTTTTTCAATATACCATATCTGTGTTTGATGTCCTTGTACCAGCCTCCGGTCAAAACAGTAGGCTTGGCTGCTGATCCTCGGCTATGAGATCCGACAGTGATTGCCGGCTCCACGCGGCTTGCCTCGCTGCACCTATTTTAAGAGACTTTTTTTTAAGTGGATGAACTCAGACGTGTCCCTGTGGCTTGGTGAGCAGCACTTCAGATTCGCCATGTTGATAGTATTCGTAGTTCCATGCTAGGCTCCCTGGCGTACATGCTGTGGGCCACTCTTTCGTACGGTCGCATTTGTCGAGTGTGTGGATTTGAAACGTATACAATCAATTGAATCGAGTCTGGACCATGCTGATTTGAATTTCGATAATATCAAGCAAGAATGCAACCGCTTTCGCCGGCAGCTGTGCTGGAACAGATGCTGATGAACCGAGAGTGGGAGGGAGAATCGACACACCACGTGACTCGCTCCCAGCCGATGTTGGATTAGTCAGCGGCAACCGATCCCCACCGAATCTCCACCAGATGAAAAGCCGCGCTGCCTCACCATTGACGATCCACCGCCAACTTCACGCCACGCCTCGTTGCCATCATATCTTCTTTCGGAATCTGATGCAAATCGGCGCGCCTAGACCCTCGCCGCCATCACCGTCGTGCCGTTGATGCGAGGTCAATGGGTTGTGCTGTGCGCACGACGCGGCGTCTTCGGAGCAGTTGCGATAACGGCGACTCGCCGAGCCGCAACATCATGTCCACTATGTTACCCATCTAGAACATCTAGAGCAACCATCCACCTCTCCAGGCCTACTCCCAGAATCAAACACCGGCTTATCAAACAGCTCACTCAACCATCTAACCCAGCCTCAAAACGCACCTTCTTCACCACCACCCTCCCCCCAATTCTCATCCCACCAACCATCTTCCTCGGCCTCCTCCTCGGCCTCTGGACCTGGAAATGCTTCTGGATCGTCCTCCTGCAAGATAAACTCCTCTACCTCTCCTGGCTCCCACCGCTCTCCCGCTCCGAGACCATCGCCGCCTACGAACCCGAATGCCGTCCCGTGCAATGGACCACGCAGCAGATCCGCAGCCTGGACGGCACGAAACTCACCGTCTGTGAGGGCCGTCTCCCCCGACGACAACAGCCCCCGAAAAAGACAGTAGTCATCTGCTACTTCCAGGGTAACGGCGGCTCCACCCCGCTGCGCCTGCCGCTACTCTCGCAGACCCTGCGGGCGCTGTCCAACGGCCCGCCTAGTTCTGGGTTTCCAGAACCAGAACCAGAGGTCGAGTACATCACCACCGCCCTCTCCTACCGCGGCTACTGGACCTCGTCCGGCCGCGCCTCGCAGAGGGGGATCGAGCGCGACGCCCAGGCGTTCCTGGCGTGGGTGATGCAGACCTACACGGCACCGGACCGAGAGGTCCGCGTGGTCCTGTGGGGTCACAGTCTGGGCTCCGCGGTTGCGACCACCGCGCTGGCGACGTACCTCGACAATGGGGGTGCGGTGGCATCCACGACTACTCGAAAGCTCAGTCCCGCGGACGCTGACGTCGCGGCAACTCGAGCTTCATCCACCCCCATCACAGGACTGATCATGGAGGCGCCCTCCTCCAGCGTCAAGGAGATGCTTATCAGCCTGTATCCGCAGAAGTGGCTGCCGTATCGATATCTGTGGCCGTTCCTGTGGAATCACTGGGACAGTGTGCTCGCGTTGCGGCGGATGGTGGCGTGGCGCGATGGGGTCGCTGTTTCTGAGGATGGCGAAGAGAATGATGCGTCTGACAGGATTCAGACAGCTCCGGGTGATGATGCAACGGCAGGTTTAAGTCCACATCCACCAGAGAGGAGAGTGATACCGCCCATTCTGCTGCTCACTGCTACGAACGATGAGGTGATCCCTCCAGAGGCGGCGGGGCAGTTGGAGGCAGAGGCCAGGAGGTTGGGCATCGAGATGGTGAGGACGGATGTGCCCGGGGCGATGCATACCGAAGCACCAGTGCGACCGGCGGGAAGGAAGGCGTTGGTAGAGTTTATTCGGGCGAGGAGTTGAGGGTGTCGTGCACTCTCTCCAGTTTGTAGAGCATCCGAGACGAAGGAATGGGCACTGTGACGTCTCTCATTACAACAATGTCCCTACAGCTCAGTGCCTGAGGTTACAATGAACACGTTCACACGATAACATTGGATCAAGTGTAATAGCCAGGCAGAGTATGACTGCCAAATTGGATCAAAGAGATGATCAAATTGTGTAAAAGCAACAGAGGCAAAGCAGCGTAATACCAAGTGCTGTTTAGCGGAGAAAGTGTGGGTTCTCTACTAGAACAAGGGTAATGACTTCACTCAGATCCGAGGCATCAATGATGCGAACGATTCTAAAATCCCCAGAAAAGACAACATGGTATAGATGACCGCGATATTCTAGAGAAGATATTTAGACCGGGCCATCAGAATGAGGGCTTGAAAGGATATTACCTGGATAGCTTTTCTGCGGCATATTTCGAGTGAAATTCAGAACGACATAATCATGTATCAGCTTTTCTTAAGCATGGTAAAATACTGACCATCTTTCTTGAACCGTTGCATATGTTGTTTGACACGGTCGCCATTTCGTAGTAATTCCAGCCCCCACCGCTTCTGCTCTATCAGGAAATCGATTCTTCCACTCCTAACCCCTGTTTTGATAAGGTATTCTGGAGCCATTTTGATCTGGTATTCGAGCAGCAGTGGGAACAGGCAGCGGTAGAATTCCTTCTGGTACTGGTCTTCAATGGGGATGGGATCACCCTCTAGTGTGCGTAGACGACTTGATAGCTGGCATGGGTCAAATTTGCGGATGGCATCGATAGCCATCTCAAGAGGCGATGAATAGTTCAATTCTTTTTCTGAGTTTACCCGAGAGAAAAGACACTGGCAATACCTGAGATATTGTATCAGTAAATATAAAAACAAATCGAAAATCGATCAGCAACTTCACCATCGATGGATCTGGCTGGGAAACACATAAAGTGTATCTCTCTGTACCGTCTCCGCATGAAGCCATCCTTGTTTCCAAATATCTTCAAGAGCCCTCTGTTGAACTAGGTTCTTGAGATAACTCGACTGGAGAGTCCCGTTGTGAGCAACAGCATTCTTAAAGACACTAGCGAAAGCGTGTTGTTGCAGGTATTCTTGTCTAGGAAGGCCTCGAGCAAATGGGAGATACTGAATGATTTGGAACAATCGTTGGTCATCGCTGAACAGACTACGGCTTGCTGTCACCCAATCGAGCGGTTGGCTTCTTTGAATCAAGGTATAGAGCTCCTATTGTGAAACGCAATAAAGTAGCAAGTTAGTCAATCTTTCAGGTCTTCACTCACGAATACGGCTTACCGGTACTTGCTCCAGGGCATCCACGAGGGATACAAGCAGCCCCGCATGGCCGCCACTGGCCAGATATAATCCACACTTCAACTCTTTTGTGAGAATGTCTGCACCATTCGATATGTTGCTTGGCACATATTGGTCCAGAACGTTGTACGCTTCGTTCTCACTGAGCAGCAAGCCAACCTGTTTCCGCCCCGGGTGGTTATAAATCCCTTCTTCCGGTCTCAGCGATACCTGCTGGTGAAGTTGGAAATTGATAGGCGTCGGAGTAGGGAGCGTCTGACCCCCGCCGCCATGGGTCATCCCTGCGCCATAGCATGTGAAAAGAACAAAATGGACGGAGACTGTCTTCTCAATAGACTTAAAGAGTTGAGCCCATAAGTCCGTATCCCAATATGACTCTTGTGCCTCATCAAGAAGGATGAAACATGGATATGCTTCAAGTTCATCACCACGGACGTTGAGATGCTCTTTGAAATAGCGTATCCAGCCTCCTGCAGCCCGAACCTGTCTCTCCGGCCAACCTGATAGAACATACAACGGAGTATCGGGATACCGTTCGAGTAACTCATTGGCCAACAGCTTCATTGTTGTTGTTTTCCCGGAGGCAGGGGTCCCGTTGATTCGGATCAGGTGGTAGCGTTCTAGACGGCGGATCAATTCGTCGATTAGATCATGTCGTGGGTGGACATAAGGCTTGATCACTGGAAAAGGTCAAACACAACTCTGCCGTCATGGTCTGGAATAGGGAGTCACTTACTGAGAGGCTTGGTTTTCCGAGCCGAAAGAATACCAGAGCCAGAAGAACCGGGGTCACCTGGAATACATCAGTGGGAGCAGATATCAAGCATAGAAAGCTACTGACCATAGCTGTTATGTTTGCTGAGAGGATGTGTGCATCTGGTACACTTTGTTTCGCACCAGTAATTCGAATTGGATACACTTTCTCCGGAGGTACACTCGCAACCTCTTACCCCACAGGGCCCCATAATAAGAAGTAATGTTTTGGTGTCAGCCGAAACCGAAGCGGAGATGGTTGAGTCGGAGAGTTGAGATGAGTTCGCCATGATCGAAGTCCTATACTAGCAGGGCCGCACTTAAATCAAGTCTCTGATTATTGCTTAATTCTCTTTCTATGCAAGCAGCCGTTAATGAAAATGAATGAGAGGGGGTTTTTCTTATGGTAAACACAAGGAGATGGCACGCAATAAGAATTTGGGCCTGGGTTAGGAGCAGTGTGAAAGATGATAAAGACAGTACTCTACATATCAAGTGGCGGGCATTTTACAATTGAGTGATTTTCTTTGTTGATAAAAAGCGGGGGTGGGCAGTATCTGTCTTAGAAACTTCATAAGTTCAGGTATCCTAGGTTGTGGTACTCTTTGTCAAGCCCTACCAGCAAATAAGAAGGTACTGAGGCTAGAAGACCTCAAAGCCATATGGACTTGGTTGATTGCTGCCCCTCCTCTAGTGCAACCCCACCTTGCAGCTGTTTCCTGTCATACCTAGGTACACAAATGACAGTCTCTTTGTCTAGTCAGTCCGATGACATGACTGCTACAGTGGGAGGAAAGTAGTCTGCGTACCCCCCACCGAGTTGTTTAGTTCCAAGCGCCACTTTCTGCAGCGCCGCCTTCCTCATTGCTTATTGAGGCAGATGGTTGGTACAAGGATCTGGCAGAGGTGGCTTTTGCCGGCAGAATTAAGGTGTAACTAGTCCTAAATAGGAAGAAGACGAACACCTCAGGGCTGGTGGAGGGAGTACGCAGACTACTTTCGCGGGACTGTATTCGAAATATCGATAGCTTCTAGCTCTACTGCTTACCAGAGCTGGCAAGGGCTATAACTCAACTACGTGTGCATTGGTTTTCTACATATAGGAGCCAACTCAGTCAGGAAGTGGTCTTAAAACCCCCCTATCGGGCTGGAAACTCATAGTATATTTGATACAAATGTGTTGTTCATATAACATTGAGATTCCGCTGATAGTAGTAGTAGGGAGACGGTGAAGAAGCAAAGTGGCGAAGGCGAAACGGAGCGCGCCAGCAAGTTTGCTTCGTTTGCATATTTGCTAGGTTTGTTTGGAGCCGCCCGGGCGTGGGGGGTTTTGGCTTGTGATTAGACCACACCACCTTGCTGTTTCTCTTTTCCACTTGAGAACTCTTGCCCTGTGTATGTACACCTGATCCACTTACTACTGTAGTGACAATCCGAATACTATGGAAGCGAACTATCAGCTGAATCGATGCCTGACAATTTTGTTTCTGGGCCAGGCGGTGACATACTTTGATACGGAGGCATTTGTCGAAGCGATTTGACGTCATCAATCTGGCCCTCACACTGGGAGATAGTAGGAGAAGTCCCTCCAACCTTGTATAGAGCCGGGGGATGAAGCCGCACGGTACGATCCTGCTCGGTGTGGGCCTATCGCGCCCGTATTGCTGATACCTGGTTCCAAAACAAAGGATCCTCGCCAGAAAGGCTGCAAAGATTCAGGGCCTGGCTCGGGAGATTATCAGGGTTCGGCCAACCTAGGCAGCACATTTAGGCCCAGGGCCTTGATATAGAGCGAGCCAGGGTCCGGATCTCAAGCAATGGGCATATCTATCACTATCCTCTTCTTATTGGCCTCGCCTGCTAAAAATGACACGGGTATAATTGACCACATTGTGTGCCTGGGATAGTGAGGCGCCTGTGGGGATCAGCATTGCAAGCTGATTCCGTGGCAGTATGGGACCAACCTTCTTATGTTCTATTTCTATAAGATACACATATTGAGCCCTCAGAGGCCCTCCCTACGGTTAGATGTTGTCCTGCTAACTTGACAACATAAAACGTGCACAGAACGACAAGTATAGCAGCCATGAAAAGCTCGATAGTTCCCAACCTTCTCCAGCCCGAGGAGACTGCGTATGAGTCTCGCAGAGGAGCAGGATTGTACTTCAATTGGGACAGTTGACATAGAGAAAAAAAGATATTTTTGTAGTCTTGCTAGCTTGGGACTGTCAGAAAGACTATCGTTGATTCCAATGCTGGAAATGTTGCTATAAAAGTAGTGTGATATACAACTTACCCTCTTATCATAAACATGCCTAATCACGACATAGTCTGAGGAACCAAAGGAGTACTCCCTCACAATTGATTTGCAACAACATCGTAGAGGTGGAGTGAGGAACCACTATAGTTGTTTAGTTGTCCTCTGGGAAGCTTATTACTCATTGTATTTCTAACCAAGTACATACGACAACAGGGTATGGAAAATCTGGCTCCCCGTCCGCGCGGCCGTGCTCATTCCGTATGTATCAACGCGGATAATGCAACGAGGCCTGAGCGCGTTGTCACTTGTAGGGCCAAGGGGTGAGTGTGAGCGGGATGGGTGGGAACAAGTTAGAGATATCACCCACTTGAACAGAGACTCTTGCTTGTGTACATACATCTCAAATCTTCCGATACAACGAAGCCATGTCCTAAGGAAGGATGCCAACACATGACTACATATCGATTGAAGGTTGCCTAACGCTATCCAAACGCCTCCCCACTCAAGACATACTACCGGCAAAAGAAAAACCCCCCCACCAGTAACGAAACGACCAGTCCACAACTCGCCCCAAACCCAGCCTCCTCCAACCTTCTGCATCGGACCGGCTGTGGTCATAGACAGACACCCGGCCGTGATCTACCTTTCTGGCTACTAGTAGGATCTTTTTGTCTGGGGACCTGAGTATAGGAAGTACATTCATAGTCGCTGTATGGGTGAGAGTTATTCAATATGCTGACGTACGTAGACAAGCTTCTGCATAAGCGGGGAATTCTCCGACCTCACAGGCTGTAACTCGCTAGCAGATACTAGCGATCCACCCCGATGCTGACCGTCTAGCCGTCTTCGGATAGTGTATATTGAGACCACGACATGTACTCCGCCCTGGAATTCATCAGAGACTTTAAAAACAGGGAGGCTGGAAGCAACCATAGAACCGCCGTCATTGTGTCATAGGCAACTGGGCATCATTGAGGAGGCTGGGAACAAAGATGCGAAAAGGTTGTGTCTATCATCCGGCGGGTGGCAGCAGAGGGAAAAAAAAGCTTGTCTCCATGGTTCTGCCATATATACTTCGTTTCTCAGCCACTATGTACAACATTATACCGCATCATCGGTAAACCAATCGCCCAGATCACACCCCGTTATTCGAATGCTGCGTTTACTTCGGCATACCGCTGCGCTTCTCTCCGCGCTCCCCGTGACCCTCGCACAGACTTCCACGGACTGCAACCCTCTAAACAAAACCTGCCCGTCCGACACGGGCTCAACCAAAAGCAGCCTCTCTTATGACTTCGTGCAGAGCTCAGAGACTCTTGCACAGTGGTCGACGCTCTCGGGCAGCCCAACGGTTGGCGCCGAGGGCGTCGAGCTCACGATCAACGAGGAGGGTCAGGCCCCCACGATCGCCACGCCGTTCTACATCTTCTTCGGCGAGATCAGTGTCGTCATGAAAGCCTCCGCTGGCACGGGGATCATCAGCAGTATAGTATTAGAGTCGGATGATCTCGACGAGATCGACTGGGTACGAGCACAATCCCCGCCCCACTGTCAACTGCATCTACTCGCTCGTCGGACCCCCTCCCACTAACAACCCCCTCTCCTACGGGACAGGAAATTCTGGGCTCCTACACCACGGAGTTACAAACCGACTACTTCGGGAAGGGCGACTCCTCCAGCTCGGACCGCTGGACCTGGGAGCCCGTCGACGACCCGCAATCCACTTTCCACAACTACACCCTGACCTGGACGCCCGCGGCTCTGACCTGGAGCATCGACGGCACCGCCCAGCGCACCCTGGCGTACAGTGACGCCGCGGACGGCACCCGCTACCCGCAGACCCCCTCGCGGATCAAGATCGGGATCTGGGCGGGCGGGGACCCGGACAACAGCGCGGGGACGATTTCCTGGGCCGGTGGGGAGACGAATTACTCCCAGGCCCCGTTTACGATGGTCGTGCAGACGGTGAATATTGTGAACTACTATCCGGCAGAGTCGTATACGTACAGCGATGAGAGTGGGGACTTTGAGAGTATTGTGATGGAGGGGGGCAGTGTGACGAGCTTGTCGGCCTCGGCGGCGGATTCCGGGTCCGGGTCCACTTCGACGACGGGGGTGGCGCCTGCGACTGTTTCGATTCATTGGGCTGGGGCGGCGGGTCCTGTTTCTGCGTTTTCTGTGAGAGTGCCGAGGGTGTTGGGCTGGGTGTGGTTGCTAGGCTTGAATTTTTTGTTGATGTTAGGAGAGAATTGGTCGTGACATTCTCGCATGTCCAGGATGTCTCGTACTTTAGAGTAAAGAGAACGATGTGCCCTTTAGAACCTACTAAGCCCTATTTCCAGGCCTAACTCAAATATACATTTTTTTGAGCTATCAAAGAAACAGGTAAAACTGAAACGATGCTGCCATTGCTATTTCCTGGTAAGAAAGACCCGGAGAGATCTGCTAGATATTCAAACGTCAATCTCTACTACTCCATGTCATCCTTGACAAGCTCCACAACCTCTATCTTTCTCAACTTCCCGGGTTTCCAGGGTGGCCGGTAGGGCTGCGATTCCACCTCCGTAAGGAAAGACTTGGTCCGCTCCCCGGCCGCTTGGAGCAGCTGCATGCGCTTCGCCGCATCGCCCGGGAAAGCGCATTTGCGCAGCTCGTAGACCAGCGATCCGTCTTTCATCGTGCTGGCATGCTCTCGGGCCGCCACCTCCTCCAGCTCCGCCATGAGCTTCTGCTCCCGGGGATCTAGCGGGTCTGCCGTCGGCTTGGCCAAGGCGAGATACTCCTTGATGAACGCCTCCTCGAAACCCTTGAGCGGGGCCGAGGTCGCCAGCCAGTCGGCGCGCATGTAGTCCCTCTCGTTGAACAGCATGTCCTCGCGGTCGACGTCCTCCCACAGAGCCATCTCCGGGATCTGCGTGGTCTCCCCGGTCTTCTTATCGACCTTTCTCCAGTACCATCCTTCGTATTTGAGCCAGGGGTTGTCCGCCGGCGGAGGGGGGTTCTTCACGGGGACGAAGTCCTTCAACGCCTGCGGCTCGTAGTACAGCGGGGAGCCGCGCGGGTGGACCTGGCGATGGGCTTCGCTCGTCGCGTAGCGCACGATGGGGTGGATGAACTCATCCGTGGCGCCTTCGGCGTTGGCCTTGGCGTATTGGCCCGGGGTGCGGGGGATATCGCCTGCCAACGCCGTCTCCACCCCCCAGCTGTCGGGACGATACCCCAGGCCCCAGCCCCCGTATCCGGTGATGTGCGTGGCGTGCGGGTTATCCCACGAGTACCAGTGCGCCGTCTCGGCGTGCGTGTAGTGGTGTTTGCTGCCCTGCTGGAAGCCGCGGCGCGACAGGTCGACGATGGTGCAGTTGTAGTGGTGGTAGAAGCGGGCGAGGGCGTGGTCCTCGAAGGCCAGGCTGGTGCGGTGGCGGACCTGGTCGATCATCCAGACGAGGGCGAGGTTGGCCATGGCCTCGAGGTCGCCGTAGCTCTTGACGGTGTTGTCGCTGCCGCCGCCGACGTTGATGTGGTAGCCCGGGAACCAGCACTGCACCAGCTTGGTCGTCACCCCGGACGGGCGGCTCCACAGCGTCGGGGTGAAGGGGGCGCGGTCCTCGTCCAGGGCCAGCGCGTGGAAGGCGTGCTTGATCTGGTTGTGCAGCTTGGTGTCGTGGAACCCGTAATTGGCCTCGCTGCGCTCGCTGACGTCCACCCACACGTTGGTCGGGATCCCCAGCGCCCCCACCGTGTCGAACACCCCGACGACCTCAATTTCAACCTCCTTATGGAACCGCTCCTTCCAGTCCGTGTAGGGCTTCGTCTTGCCCCAGGACTTCATGTAATGCGTTCCCGACTGCTCTTCCTTCGCCTTCTTCTCTGCCGCCCGCCGCTTGAAGTTGAGTTTGTAGTCCGCGTACATCGACCACCAATCATCCATCATGTCCGGCAGGCAGATGCCCATGTTGCAGATGAGCCCGGCCAGCGCGCGCGCCGTGTACGCGCCGCGGGAGAAGCCGAAGATGTAGATCTCATCGCCGGGGGCGTAGTTGTTGACCTGGTACCCGAATTCTCAGCATGACTTGCACTCCTCGATCGGTTGGGCGAGGTTCCGACGATCGCCCTATGTAGAGGTGGGCCGAATTTTCCAAACATACCAGAAAGTTATAAGCCTCGCACACGTTCTCCTCCAGACCACGTCCCAGGCCGCCCTCCCAGCACTTCTGAACCTTCGCCATGAGCCAGGTTGGAATGTTCTCGCTCACCACTGAGGCGCTGTTGGCCGTGCCAACTCCTGCGTCGTAGTAGATTAGCTGCTGGATGCACTCTCCGTCTTCGTCGGTCCAGCCGGCGATGGACCGAGACAGCTTGGCGACGTTGGAGGCCACGTTCCGGAGACCGTGGCTCGAGGTCTGCCAGGAGCCGTCGCAGCAGATCACCAGCCGCCGCATCGGACGCGAGGGTCCATCTTCAGAGTTTCCCTGTGCCATGGGATTCATTGTGCTGTTGAGTGATCAAAGAATCGAAGCCCAAATGAAAGATACAACCCCAGTCGTGTTGAGGAGATAGGAAAAGGAGGGATTGTAAAGCCCAACAGGCGGGCGCAATTCTCCCCTTTTATCCTCAGACTCCTCCAGGCCATGAGTGACCGTTTTCGAGTCTAGACCCTACTGAGCTCTCCTGTCAACCCTTCTCTCCTGTGGCGAGCTGAAAGAATGGTCCGGTGACCTTCTTGAAGGCGTACAGAGTAGCATTTCCCGACACTAACTTAGCAGCTCTCGCGACTACTATAAGCGAGGTTAGGTTCAATGGCTGGCTTGCGTGGGCGTGTGATGTCTCAAGGGGATGCTTCAGTCTCGCCACCCACACGCATTATTCACCGACGTGTTCTGCGGCTCGGCCGGCGATACCGCTTGCCAGCACTGCAGCTCCGTCGTCGTGCTTTTTCAGCTGGACTAGCGCCGTGGCGGGCCAGACTATGCGGCAGCTAGTACTTCGGTAAGATTAGCCGACAGCGCCGGACATGTTCCCCTTCCTGCTGTTTCACCGGGCAAAGATGGCGCTTCTAAGAGCTGATTTCAGCTTGCGAAGGGTCGGAAATCACTTGACTATTTCTCGACCCCCTCCCTGTCATCAATACCCCTCTATCCTTCAGGAGCTTGTTCTCACCCCCGCTCGACGCAGTCACGTGTAACGCTCTCAAAGTCAGAAATCTCTGAAAATGTTTGGACCTTTCCTACCCTGGACGTTTCTCTGGAGACATAAAATGTTTATGTTGCGCAACTTCACGAGAGGCGTGGATTGGTGAGTGGCGCAGACGAGCCCTTGATGTAGAAAGGAAAGATCAATCTCGCGCTATGCCAGTCAACAGCCCATTCGAGCCGTTGAGCACTCCAGCATCGGCGACCATATTCATCCATTCCGTGCAATCATCCTGTTCCGCCCGACCCCAGGCACTAGCCGAATCTACACGATCGGATAATCTTTCTTCGCAAGCCTTCGCACTCAACATCGACATTGTCCGGCTCGCCAGGGCCACAAAGATGTCCCGATACGGCGCCGCCACATCCCAGCGTTCCGCCATGATCACCAACGCGATCGTGCAATCGTTACAGGTGCTGTCCGCATCTGCGGAGCCAGAGACCTCTCCTCGCGCGGCAGACGAGGTCGTCCACAGGCAGTGGAGATATGTCAGCCCCGCCAGGAACAGCTCATGCAGCGCCGCCCAGGTACAGCTCGTCGGCTTCCCCAGGAACTGCCGGCGGTAGCTCTGGCAGATGCTTTCTGCGGCTCGAAGACATTCTAGAAAGACATCCTCGGTCGCCTTTCCCGCCCGGGGGTCAAGGATCTGGGCGCGACACAGCTGTAAGATCGTGTAGTTGTACTCCAGATCGTACCAGTCGGCGCTCGTGAATAAGGCCAGGTCATCTTCGGCGTGGGAGGGCGGCGAAGGCGGAAGCTCCGAGCGCCACTTCTCGATCTCGGCGCGGATGTTCGCAACGTCAGTCTGGTGGCTATGATTGCCGGAGCAGATTGGGTCGGCCTTGGAGTAGAGGCGGGTGTGGATGAGGTTCAGAAGTCGTCGTATGCGGAAGGTGTAGATCGCTCTCGTCATGCTGGTGGGTGGTTCTCGCGGGCAGCTTCGGGGCGTGCCCAGTAGTCCTGTGCTCGTGATGCACGTATCGTCAATGTCAATGGGATACTAAACACGATATATGGTTAGAAACGGAGCGCAGTTGGAGCGTTTTTGGGCTGGTTAAGGTGGGAGTTCTGCTCGAACCTACTTCAGCGTCAACCTCTTGATACGGTACACTCAACGGTCGGCTCAACATGACGGCAGCCTGGGTTTCTATCACGTAGGCGCACCAGAACACCCGCTTGCGAAGTTCAAGACGAACTAAATCTTCTGCGGGGACGGAGAAGTGCTTTGTATGTCGATGATAGCCCAGATCGATGCACTGACGCAGCGCCAGACTGCCGAGTTTCCTGTCACTTTCATAAGCACATGCGATCTTCTTCCCCGTTTTCTCTTCATCGTGATCCGTACCAGTGCGAAGTCCCCGTCGGTGATCTCACAGAGTAGATGGCGCAGCACAAGATGGCCTGCACCGCTTCGAGGTTATCATGGATCAGGATATCATCGATATACATTAGTGCTGATGTATACAGGCGCTAGTGATAAGTCAGTGAGCGTTTCCGTTCTTCATTTGGGGTCGTCTGCTTACTTCCGCTGAGAATCCCAATTGGGGCAGAAGCAACGCCCCAACAGCGTATACCTACCAGTGTGAGCACTTTCTATCCCCATTCGGTAGTCATGACTCTGTTCGACCTTACCATGTTCAAGAAGAATAATGAGATAGAATCCGGATGAATATCTGCCTGCCCTGCCGATCCCTGTAACAACATCGACTCCCATGTTTTAAAGGTCGGCTCATGTAGGACGGGGTAGTGTACATTCACATTCTGGAAATAAACATTACTGAGCTTGACAGCAGACGCGTGATCGGGTAATAGACATGGTGACGGTAACACAGAGACGCGATTCTCCGCCCCATCAGCCACGGTACCCGTGGGAAGATCGGAGGATACCACCTGGCGAAGAGTTGGATTGATCAAGCGCGAGAAGGCGAAGATCGAAGACGAACCCATATATTGAGGCTCTGCGCCCGCGGCATTGAGACTCAATAGGCCAACTTTTGCTTCCAATTTGTCGACAGCGTCGTCACGTTTCGAATCATCCCTCGCTTTGAGTGAACTCATGCCAACACTGTGGTGGGCATTAGGATTATTTATGTGTTGTATCCGCGGGGAAGTAGTGGGTGCCTTTTGTCTTTCAGGTGCATGACGCCTGAATAGGTCGCTGCTGACGACGAGATCAGGACAGCGTTCCTTTAGCAAGCTCTCCAAAAGCTCCACTCGTTTCTCGAGGATCTCGATGTAGTTACGTGGCCGAAATGTCCTCGTCACGGGGTCTTCTACGAGGCAGACTGTTTTCATGTGTCAGATCATTTAAGCTTAATCAAACCCACTTTTGCAATAGGAAGGAACCGAGCGACCGGAAGAAATAACCGACCGGATTCAGCACGTAGACAGTTGTTACACCCCGCGGGATTATTGTCGCACTTCCGTCCTATCGGGTCAGGAGAAAACAGCTCGAGGCACTAGACAGGTTGTGTAGTCCACTTGCCTTCCATTTCTTTTCCTTGCATTTCACGCATGCGAGAAGGGCTCGGCAACCCGAGGGTCTCCGTCCAGCGGAGCGAGTCGATGGGGTCTTTTGGCCCTTCTGGGGCAACATGGCGCATATGTGGGCCCTTCAGCTGTCAGTATTGCTGAGCGTGCGTTGTCAACTGGGGGAAGGAGGGTATGTCAGGTCAGGCGTCGGGGTAGGGAGGGTGAAAAGATCTCCTGGAGTGACGATGAAGAGATAAAAGATAAAATGCCGCTACGCTGACTGGAAGGTTGACCTGGGCTGTCACTGGCGCACATAGTAGATAACCAAATTGAGCAAATGGTAGTTGAGACCCACCATGCAATTAATTAAGTACCCCGCACGCTAGACAATCTACGGAAATGTAGGTAGTGGTCCGAAGCACTTAATGTTTGAAAGCAGCTTTGTTTGTATCTCCAACCATGGAGGTTGTAGATCGTACATCTAGTGCATCTCTTATGGGTCAACTCAATTGTACAGAACACGAGATTTTATGCGGCGTTTGATATTGTGCATCCATTCAAATCCGAGCGGCAACCGCAGCTGACGCTCTGCAGCCTTCTTTTAACCGCTCAGCTCTTTCCACCGTGATTTGGAAAACTTCAGGCAGCTGCGACTCAGCCCATGAACTCCCAGCCATCAGCCTGACCAAGCCTGCTGCAGCGGTGAAAATACGAGCCATACCACTGTGGTAGCGCAGAGGTCACTGTTAGCGTAGCTTCATCTCAAAGGGGATGCATTGACCTACTGCCCGTTGTGACCAGCACAAACCCACTGACCCGCAAGCCCAGGCAGCTCTCCGACAAATGGCACTCCGTCTGCGCTCTGGTCTCCAGTTAGCTCCTGTCCTGATAGCTTCACGTCTAGCATCATCGCGTTCTCACCATTCCCATGATACCACTCCAAGCATGCGTGTAAGGCTCTTGTTGCTGCAATTCATCGGCGGTCCACCCCTTCACTTCACCGATCGCGAACGCTTGAACAGCCTTATTGATCGCGTCATGCCCGGTCATACCATCATCAATGCACCGCTCCGGATTTCGGTCTAGCCACTTCATAAACTCCCCTTGGCCAGGGTTGCTGCCGCCAAACAGCACGGCGCCATCGCCATTCAGGCGGGGATTGATGCTAATCAGGTCGTCCCGACCAAGGAGAATACCATAAGAGTTCTCGAATCCGGAAAAATCCGTAGCACTCTCAGGGATCGTAACTCGATTGCACATCTGGGGACGGGGAGTTATCAAGCCCCGAAGAGACGGCTCGAGGGCGGAACTATACGCATTGGTAGCATGGACGACCTGTGCGCACTCAATGTCACCGCGTTCGGTTCTCACGACCCACTGACCCGGCGTCTTCTCAGAAGGAACAACCGCGACAGCTTTGGTCTTGGTCTGCAGGTTGACGCCTCTCCGCATGTTCTCCCGCATCACATGGGCCGCCAGTTTCCACGGGTGCAGTGTGGATGCCGGCCACGCGTAGCATGCTTGGGCATTTTTCATTTGGGAGATCTGGGATCTTGTCAACCATGCCCTTAACACGGAGTAAGTAGCTTGTGCGAACCTCCGCTGCTTCTTGAGGGTCGTGAGTCACTTTGATATGATCAACCTTGCCTCCGGCGGCCTTGTACCGCTCAAAGGTAGTGCGGGCTTTGCGCGCGGCTTCGGGGGTAATGGGAACATCCAATGTGGGTCCAGTCCAGTGTTCGCACTCGACATTGTTTTCCTGAATGTAGCGTACTAGCTCGGACCATGTCTGCTGTTCATTCTGCAGGATCTGCATAATTCGCAATTAGCGCCCGGTACGGTACAGCACACAGAGAACTCCGGTACCTTCAGGGCCTGCTCAGTGCCAAACTGTCGCTCGTACTCCAGAAACCCTCTCCACTGGTCTGGCTTACAATGGCCGGCGTTGCGACCGGTAGCACCGGAGCAAAACAGACGAGCCTCGATGACCACGATTTTCTTAGCAGGCCAGGTTTCGGTGAGGTGTTTGGCAGCCACGGTTCCGGACATCTGGATTCAGCGCTTAGCTACCTATTCGAGAATCTGCAAGCACTTTCAAGGCTAAAGCTGCTACTCACGCCCGATCCGATGATCACGATATCTACCGACTGCGGTAACTCTGGGGTGGTTCGATGGTTCAGCAGCGGATCTCCCTGCACCGATCCCAGCCAGTGGGAAATGGAGTACCCGGTCGGTTTGGGGAAGCCGAATCTTTGACAGTTGTCTTGTCTCATGTTGTCGATTCTTATCGGTTTCTGATTTCGAATCCGCACAGATGGGGTAAGTTTCGGGCCGGCAAGCTGTATTTATACGTGGCCCGGACTTGGCGAGTTCCGTGCGGTCTGGCGTGGGGTTGGAGATGAGGTGATATCGGAATGCACACCGAACAAGCAAATATGGGCGGAACTTCCCGTCAATCAACTGGCCGACGGGGATCTTATCTGTATCGACTCCAGTACTGTTGAGAACATATCTGTATTTCAGTGTCTAATAATCATACTATCTAGCCAACAAGTAGTAAGATTTTTACGATAACAGTTGCCTAAGTCCAATCGTACTATTGCTTTCATAATGGCCGGTGGCCACAAAAGTACTGCGCAGAGACTTTTGGCAGGGTGCACTGCAACTAGACAGCAAAAGAGCACCGGCCCGATGGCGGCTTCTTTCCCCTCTCAACCAGCGGGACTTTCCACCAATCTTATCGCCTTATCGTCTCGGATAAGTCGAACTATACTGGATGTGAGTACGTGGTGTGGGCGTGTATCACCATCCCTGTCACCTTCCAACGGCCGGTTCCATATAAGTTCAGGAATCGCCAGCATGAAATTTTCAGCATCCATTGAATCTTTCTTTCTTCCTTCCACAATGCCTTCGGCCGCTCCCGATGGCAGTACCGCCGGCAGTCACACCCTCATGTGGCCCCCCGGCACCTCGTACCTTGCCGACATCTCGCCGTCCACGGGGGATGCCACCATCAACCTGCAACCACGACCTTCCGATGACCCCAACGATCCCCTCAATTGGACCCCGTGGCGCAAGTACTGGAACATGGGACTCGTCTGCTTCTACGTTGCGATGGTCGCAGAATTCATCAACGCCAGTACGCCGACATGGGGCCCCATGGAGTCCCAGCTCGGGTTCAGCGACGAGATCATGAATGACAGCTATGCAGCTGGCTGTGCAGGGTTAGCCGTTGGCTCTCTCGTCTTGATCCCGTTTGCGCTCAAGTTCGGCCGTCGACCGTTGTATCTCTTCAGCACGGTGGTCCAGTTTGGGATCTGCATCTGGTCGGCCAGGATCCAGACGGTGGGCGATCTCATGGCCGTCAACGTGATCCAATGTTTCTTCGCGAGTCTGGCCGAGACCATTGTGCAGATGACCATCGCGGATCTGTTCTTCGTGCACCAGCGGGGCCGGATGAATGCGCTGTATGTCTGGACGTGGCTGCTTGCCACCTACCTCGGGATCCTCGTGGCCGGGTTCGTGGCCGATGGTCTGGGGTGGCGATGGATCTGGTGGCTGAATGCCATTATTTGCGGAGTGACGATCTTCGTTGTCGCTTTTGGGTACGAAGAGACCAAGTTCTGTCCCCGGCCGGGTGACTCCGCCACGACGGATTTGCACCTGACTCCCTCAGATGGAGACCGGTCGGGCGCAATGGAACGTCAGGACCATAACACGATAGAAGACAAGGCGAAGAATCTCGGCGATAAATCATTCACCCAGAGGAGTCAGAGCGACACCGATAAAAGTGCTCGAGAGCTAGGCTCGGTAGAGGCCGCGGACGATAGCCTGCGCGAGATCACCCCAAGGCCCGCTATCAACCCTAACATCCCGATGAAAACATACTGGCAACGACTTGCTCTGATCACCCCCACGACCTCGTCCGGTGCCACGAAGGACTCCTTCTTCCAACACATGTTTCAACCGCTCATCATCCTGGCGACCATCCCGGCGATCGCGTGGACCGCGCTAGTGTATGGGATCTTGGTGGCCCTGGGCGACGTCATGTCGACCACGATGTCCACCTACCTACCCCGTGCGCCCTACAACTTCTCCACGTACGAGGTCGGTCTCATGAGTCTGCCGCGGATGATCGGCGTCACGATCGGGGCCATCATCGTCGGCCCCCTGAGTGACTGGTGGATTGTCTATCTCGCTCGCCGCCGGCACGGCATCTTCCAGCCCGAGACGCGGCTGTGGTGCATGATCCCCTTCCTCCCGTTCGTCGTGGTCGGGGCCGCCCTCTTCGCCATGGGGCTCAGTGATCACCGTCCCTGGCCGGTGATCGCCGTGGGGCTGGCCTTGTACAACATCGGCGTCACCCCGATCAACACCCTCACCATCACCTACCTGACTGATTCGTATAGAGATGTAAGTGGATTCCTAGACATCTCCCAGCATCCCACTCTTCTGTCACTCGCTAAACCCCGATACAGATTATCGGCGACGCCCTCGTGGGTGTAACCCTCACGCGCAACACGTTCAGCACGGTGTTCATCTTCGCGCTCTCGCCGTGGGTCGCGAAGGTGGGGCTCAAAGATACCTTCGTCACGATTCTAGTTCTCGCGGTTGCGATCCTGCTAGCCTTTGTAGTCTTTCTTCGGTACGGCAAGGCGCTTCGGGGGTTTTCGGCTTCGCGATATCTCTACTACGCCGCTCGACAATACAAGGAGAGGTCAGGGTAGAGAAGGAAAAGAGTCATCAATTTGAAGTCTAAGGCAAAAGAACCGGGTTCTACACTGGATTGATCAAGCAGAGACCCATATTAAGTTAAGACAAACGACGGAGATCGCCGTCGGATCTCCGCCGTCATGAGCCTCGCTTTGTGAATCCCCGTCTCCTTTTCAATGGCTTTCATCTTCTGTAAGACCCAGTCGCGCAAAGCGTCACTGCGACCGTGAGATGTTCCTGCAAGGTAGAGTGGCCACAGCAGGGGCACGATGGACGCAGCGCGTAGGCCGTCCTGTGGTTTGCCGGCCTTGTCGCAGGCATGGAGGATATATGGAACGCTGGAGCATATATCCTTGGAAAGCTCCTGGATCAGCAATATCGAGGAATCCAAGAGGTATAGGCATGGTGGTCCGAGTGAGGGCTGCAGTGCGGACGCTGACAGGGGAGACGGCTGCTGGGGGAGTGAGAGTGATAACAGCGCAACAAGTGCCTGGTGGAGGAGGATGCGCGCACAGCGCTGCAGGTTCCATGTGTGGGCGACGTCAACGCTGGTGTACGTACCATCCCGACCCAGCTGATACATTTCGGCGTGTTGCACGTCGCTTTGACGGGTGCAGTTTGTAAACTCGTAGTCTGCTGGGAGGGATTCGGACCAGCGTTCCAGGTCTGTATCAACCGCAAGGATTGCGGAGACACATGGAGGTAGATTCAGCGCGTCCATGCTACCGTCCTTACAGGAGGCTAGAACGGCGCAAGCATCGGCAACGAGATCTGCTAGTCGGGAGGCGGGGGATTCGTGCTCTGTTTCGTAATGTCTGGCCTCCTTCATCTTGTTGAGTAATATGATTGGCACCCGTAGCCCGCGCTGAAGGCAATTTAGGAGCTGTTTTGGGAAGTCAGACAGCACGGACATGCAATGAAGATATTCTCGGGGAAAATGACTCACGATCTCCGTACGCGCGTGGAGAAAAATGCCTCGACCGATCCTGTTGCGTAGCTGGCCGACGCCTCGGAGATGGATCAACGCCACGGCACCGCTTACATGCCTGTCCCATGAGCCCACATTGCCATCACCATCCGGAGTGACAGTCTAGTCTAGTCAATAGCTTGCTCCAGTGAGTCCGGAGCCACCGGAAAGTCTACCTCGAACAAGGCCAAAAGCATTACGGTGACCAGCATCTGGTCGGATGCCGCGCTGCTGGGGTCCGCCAGCGCCGTACGCATATCACGAAGAGCGCGAGAAACCGCCTGGCTGGCGGCATGACCCAGCATGGGCGCATTTCGCACATGCGCCAGGCTCGCTAGTCCCACGGCGACGATGAGACTAGCCAGGTATCCCGGCCCAGTTGCTCGCTTGTAGATGATGCCCAGGCAGTCCGGGTGGCTTGGGGGTCGCCCGGGCGCGCGCGCAACGTAATGGTGGAAGAAGAAACGCAGCGCCTGATCTTCCGGTCGTACCGCGACAGCGGGCCAAGGGCCTTGGTCGACTTGCTGAACTCCATGGGATAATGCAGAGACCCGCTCCTTGCCATGGAGCGCAGAACGGAGCGTGCTGTTCCCGGGGGCCGGGGGGAAAGCCTTGCTCACCGTCTCGCCAGTCTGATCTCGGAATGTCACATAGCTCTCGGCATCTCGGTATCCGTCGCATCTAGAGCCGGCCCTAGACATTGACGGCATGCTGGTTGTGATAAGTCGCACTTGAAGCCCCAGATATCCAGTTTAGTCAGCAGCAGTCGTCGATAGATAACGTAATCGGTAAGCGAGCGGAACGCGCAAGCGAGCGGAACGCCCAACTCGTAATTCTGCTTTATATACAAATTTGAAGTCAAATATCAACCTTTTTACACCGTTCAAATTGCCTCTTCTTGGTGTTTTACTCTTGCTGGACACCATGTCCGTATATGACCAACTTTATTACACGAAGAACAGCGAGGTGGCGCGCGCCGGCGAGGCTGTTCCTCGCCGGCCGCAGAATCAGACCGTTGGATTCCCAAGGCTTCATCTTCCTCACGAGCCCGGCGAAAAAGCTGTATAGCTTCATGAACTGTAGCTCCTTCGAGGCCTGCCAATTGGCGATTACTTCGTTTCCTCTTCTTAGTCTGGTGTTCGTCTGCAGCCCGTAAATCATGATTTTCCTGTTCAAGTAAGGCTGCCCTGTTTAACGCGATTTTGCAGTCTTTGATGATATATAATAATGCAGTTCTCATTGACTCCGGAGGACTTCGTGTACGTTCACGCAGTAATCTCTCGATTGTAGTTTCATGCTTCTTCAATTGCCTCGTATTTTTAGGTGTTTTTAGTATAGAAGAAGTGGTAGTTTGACTTCCAGTAGGAGTAATCTCTCGCAGGCTATACATCAGCTTTCCAAGCACCTCGTCCGGCTGGAAAGGCACCAAGCCGGAAGCTGAAAAGGCGTTCTGTATAGACGATTTCTTAAAGGCAAGTTCTCGGGCTTTGGGAAATGTATTCAAGAAATCAACCTTATCAATATGGTGGATTCCTTGGCGAATTAGCCGTTCAATCAAACCACCGTATGCCTTCTTTAACAGCGCGAAGCAGGCAACATCCAAAGGCTGGCAAAGATGTGAGGAATGTGGAGGCATGCAGATAGGAACAACACCATTCTGGCTGCAGATTTTATCAAAACGAGGCGTTAAATGAGAGTCATGTCCGTCGAGAATCAGGAGGCTATATTTCCCGACTCGCCGTTTCTTAATTGAAGGAATAAAGTGGTGTTCAAGCCAATGCAATCCGATCTCGTTACTCGTCCAACCGTTTGGCGAGGTGTTGATTCTCTAAGAATGAGGCACATTGCCTTCATACCAGGCCTCCATATACATCTTCCCTTTGACGATGATATACGGAGGCAGGGCCCAGCCCGAGGCGTTAATACACTCAATTGATGTCACCCACTCGCGATTTCCAGGCTGTATAAGAAACGGCTTGTCTATGCAGTCAGACCTCGTTACCACCTTGGCAGTAGCCACCAAGCCTATAGCGAATCCAGTTTCATCAAAGTTGTAGATATCTTTATCTGTAATTCCGTTCTCTGATATAGCATTTTGAACACGGTCGAACCACTCTTTAATAAGCTTCGGATCTTCGCAGAGGGCCCTTTTATAATCATATCGGCGAGAGAAACATGTCTTTAAAGAGTTATGGCGTTTAATAAAGTTGTATACCCATTTTTGCCCTACTAAAGCCTCATCCGATGCCTCCGGCGAGGCTCCTCGTTTCCGGATCAATATAGACGCCATTTCACGAATATGGGAAGGCCTGGGGGGAAGCCCTCGCTTATCCAAGGAGAGAATCTACTGTTCCAACGTCTCCTTCTCTGCAAGAGTCAATTTACACGAAACGACACGTATATCGCTTCGTGATTTGACTTCTTTAACGCGGTTCTAGAGGGTGGTTTGCGGAACGTTGAAAACGCGCGCTGCTTCTCGTAATGACGGAATTTGATTATTTTTTAAAGCCTTAATGGCTAAGAGGATCCTGCCTTCTTGTTCCTTACGTTCTTTTGACGATATAGCCATTTTGGTGGTTGATTTCGTTGATCAAAAGCCTTATGTTTTGGTGGAATGCGGAAGTCACGAGTTGGGCGTTCCACTCGCTTGCGCGTTCCGCCCGCTTACCGATTT
>NW_017962999.1:58762-83461 GCF_001890905.1 Aspergillus aculeatus ATCC 16872
CGTAATCGGTAAGCGGGCGGAACGCGCAAGCGAGTGGAACGCCCAACTCGTGATTTCCGCATTCTACTAAAATATAAGGCTTTTAATCAACGAAATCAACCATCAGAACAAGAAGGCAGGATCCTCTTAGCTATTAAGACTTTAAAGAATAATTAAATTCCGTTATTGCGAGAAGCAGCGCGTATTTTTAATATTCTGTAAACTATCTTCTAAAACCGCGTTAAAGAAGTTAAATTATAAAGCGATATACGTGCTAATTTGTGTAAATTAACTCTTCCAGAAGAGACGTTGGAACAGTGGTTTTTTTTTTAAATATATAAGAACTTTCCCCCAGGCCTTTCTATATTTATAAAAAAGCGTTTATACTGATCCGGAAACGAGGAGCCTCGCTGGAGGCATCGGATAAGATTTTAATAGAATAGAAATAGATATATAATTTTATTAAATATTATAATTTTTTAAAAATATGTTTTTTTTGCTGATATGATTATAAAAGAGCCCTCTGCGAAGATCCGAGGCTTATTAAAAAATAGTTTAACTGTATTTAAAATATTATATTAAAAAACAGAATTACAGATAAAGATATTTATAATTTTAATAAAATTGAATTTGCTATAGGCTTGGTAGCTACTGCTAAGATAGTAATAAAATCTAACTATATAAATAAATTATTTTTTATATAGTTTAAAAATTATAAATAGATAATATTAATTAAGTATATTAACATCTCGGACTGGGTCCTGCCTCTGTATATTATTATTAAAAAAAAGATATATATAAAGGTCTGGTATGAAGATAATATATTTTATTTTTAAAAAATTAATATTTTATTAAACAGTTGGACGAGTAATAAGATCGGATTGTATTAATTTAAATACTACTTTATTTTTTTAATTAAAAAACAGTAAGTCGGAAAATATAGCCTTTTGATTTTTAATAAATATAATTTTTATTTAATACTTCGTTTTAATAAAATCTGTAGTTAGAATAGTATTATTTCTATCTGTATGTCTTTATATTTTTTATATTTTTATCAGTTTTTAGATGTTGTCTGCTTCGCGCTGTTAAAAAAGGCATACGGCGGTATGATTAAACAGCTAATTTATTAAAAAATCTACTATATTAATAAAATTAATTTTTTAAATATATTTTTTAAAGTCTGAGAATTTATTTTTAAAAAATTATCTATACAGAACGTCTTTTCAGCTTCCGGCTTGGTATCTTTCCAGCCGGACGAGATGCTCGGAAAGCTAATATATAGTCTATAAAAAATTATTTCTATTAAAAGTTAAACTACTACTTCTTCTATACTAAAAACGCCTAAAAATACGAGATAATTGAAGAAGTATAAAACTACAATTAAAAGATTACTGTATAAATATATAAAAAGTCCTCCGGAGTTAATAAGAACTGTATTATTATATATTATTAAAGGCTGTAAAATCGCGTTGACAGTTTTGTTTAAATAGAAAAATTGCGATTTACAAACTGCAGACGAACGTCAGATTAAGAAGAAAAAATAAAGTAATTGCTAATTAACAGGCCTCGAAGAAGCTATAGTTTATAAAGTTATACAGCTTTTTCGCCGGGCTTGTGAGGAAGATAAAATCTTAAAAATTTAATAGTCTGATTCTGCGGCCGGTGAGGAACAGCCTCGCCGCCGCGCGCCACCTCGCTGTTTTTTATATAATAAAGTTGATTATATACGGACATGGTGTCCAGCGAGAGTAAAATATTAAAAAGAGGCGATTTGAATGGTGTAAAAAGGTTGATATTTGACTTTAAATTTGTATATAAAGCAGAATTACGAGTTGGGCGTTCTACTCGCTTGCGCGTTCCGCCCGCTTACCGATTATGTTAACTAAGCTAACGAGTCAAGGCGTCAGACTAGATGGTAAAATACCTTTCTTCTTTCAACTCGACATTCCCAGCACGCTTTACTGGGCTTGCCACGGTAGACCATGTTACGTAGCGCACGGTACCATTTTGCTAGGCAGGTTAATAAAATAGTTGGAAGACTTCAAGCTGGTCGAGTTTTGGTTCTGCAGAGTACTCAGAATTCAGTAAGGTATTCTACTGTAGGTTTGCCATGCCCACCGCCACTGCTTTGTAATCTTCGCCGCTGCTGAATCCGGACTAGTCTGCAGTGCCGTCGAGCTGGTTACCGAATCAAGGCTAGCCTAGCCGTGCCCCGGCAAAACGGGCGAATGAATGGGTGAGAACAAGCCACTGAACTTGGAAGGCATATCTAGTAGCCCTGAGGTAGTGACCTCCGAGTCCCTCGGAGTGTCTTTAGAGCTCATCGAACACGATCCACATCTTCGAGCTGCCTACCACTTCCGGTAGAACGGGGATGAATCATGTTAGGGGTGCAGCGGCAGTTCAGAACACGGTCTCCCTGAGAACATATATAAAGTGCACCGATTGTCTTCCACTCATGCTCCTTTCGACAGAAGCAAGATCGCGTTCCCACCACCTTCTTTCTCCATATCTTTTCTCTCAACAAACATAAAACATGTCGCAAGTCATCGCATTCGTGAGTGGAGCAACCGGCAAACAAGGCGGTGCCACAGCGCGCGAGCTCGTTACTGCCGGAGTCCAAGTACACGCACTTGCCCGGGACCCGTCCTCCAAGTCAGCCGTGGAGCTCCAGCGCCTCGGCGTGCGACTCTTCCCCGGCGACTATGACAAGCTCTTCGCCCTGAAAGCAGCGATGGAGGGCGCGACGGCCGTCTTCCTGAATGTGTCGCCCACGCTGTCCGACCCCCGATGCGAGGTGGTGCATGCCAAGAACATCCTCGACGCGGCGATCGCATCCGGCACCGTGACCAGCATCGTCTACTCGGGCGTGGCGATGACCGGACAGCACGAATCGTTCCCCAACTGGGGCCCCGAGTACCCGCTGCGGTGGTACTGGGAGAACAAAGCCGGCATCGAGGCCATGGTGCGCGCCTCGGGACTGCAACACTGGACGATCCTGCGGCCCGCCTTCCTCATGCACAACTACCACGCGCCGACGGCGGCGTACATGTTCCCGGAGCTGATCCAGCAACGGGCCTTTCGGACGGCCTACAAGCCCGAGACGGCGATGACGGTGCTGGCAGCCGAGGACGTGGGCAGGTTCGCGGCGGCGGCCCTCACCGACCCGCGAGCCTTCCACACCCACGAGATCGACTTGGGGGTCGAGTCGCTCACGCCGGCGCAGATCGTGCAGGAGCTGTGCAGGGTCAGCGGGGAGGAGGTTGAGCTGGAATTCTACGGTGAGGAGGAAGCGAAAGCCTTGGCCCAGAGGGATCCCAGATTCTACGCCCAACTGTGGACGAATGAGGTGGGCTACCAGGTCGATTACACGGCCCTCGAGAAGTACCCGATTCGCTTGACAAGATTCGCGGATTATCTGGACAAGCATCGCGACGAGGTTCGCGCGATGTTCAAGTGAGCATGTTGTTCTATATGCTTGTTACCTGTGAAGGGTATGATGGCGGATCGGTGGTTGATTTCTTCGGACAGCGCAGCCTTTGCAATTTGACGTGACCGAGCACATCGAGCCGTACGTGTGATTCGGAGCATCTGTTTTGTTGGCATGCCGAGGATCAGAAGAAACTTTTGATGATTGCCTCTTCAGGAAAAATGTGTATATCAACTGAAAACAAATGCTCCAGTTATGTTATTTAGCACAGCTGGCCAACTACGGTGTCGAGTTTTACTCGGGTGACTAGGGTGATTACTCAAGACAAACATGTTTTTGTCAGACCTTAGCATGGACAAAGTGGAAAGCAAACAAGACATTTCTATTCTAGTCTATCATCTCGAAGTCTATAAACAGTTCGTAAAGCAGGTATAGTTCATAAAAGTGCATCATGGCCTGCCCCGCGGGCCTTCAACTTCATCGAGACGCGAGCCCACCGGACAGCATCGCTAGGACGCTCGGTCCGGGCGGGGAAGTTCCCCAAAGAATGATTCTCCGGGCTTAGCCCAAAGTGAGAGTAATGCCCGACGAAGTCGTGCAGCTGTTGGTATCGGTGTCGTCGGGCTGCTGGTAGGAGGCGGAGCAATCCGAGTCGCCGGCGGAGCAGGTGACGGAGCTGCAGCTCGAGTCCGAGGGAGTGGCGGAGAAGCCCGCGGTGACGAAGGCGGAGTCCTTGTCCAGGTTGATGGAGGATAGGTCCCAGTAGAGGGTCTCGCCGTCGCTGGTGTACTCGAACTGCAGGACGCTGCTCTCGTCCTGGGTGGTGGACAGCTTGATCGAGACGCCGCCGTCGGAGGTTTTCTGCCAGTTCTCGGAGTAGCTGCCGCCACCGGACGACAGGGACTGCATGCTGCTGGAGCCGGTGTCGGTGGCGGTGGACCAGAGGTAGACAGTGCTGTTCATGTTGTTGACGATGGAGACACTGCCACCGCCGCTGGTGGAAGAAGAGGAGCTGGCGCTAGCGCTGCTGCTGCTCGAGGTGGCGGTTGCGGAGCTAGTGGTGCTCGACTGCAGCGGCTGGGGAAGCGCGGAGGCCGCGAGAGCAAAGGTGACAGCAAGAGAGATCTTGGTGAACATCATTGTGAAAGATTGATGTGATTCTTCTTGGTTGGATAGAGACCGACTGCGGAAGAATGTGATGTGATGAAGAGAGAAGGTAGTTCTGATCAACAGACAGCAGACAATTCACACGAAAGGAATGCACGAGGATCAACCTCAGTAGCGAAAGTAGAGTGGATTGGTAAAGAACCTTCAAAGGAGAGGATGGTTGTGAGAGAGCAGATAGCAGTGCCACGAAGGGCAGCTTTATACCTATCTCATGGTGGAGCCCGGAAACGAAGGCGGCTGCGTCAGGCGCGATGTGTCAGCTGTCTCCAAAGGCGACATGTAAAACAAAAGTGTTAAACGTGTCAAACTTTGAAGACAGGCACAAAATTCTAAAATTCTAGATCCTGGCACCCACGGTTGCCTGGTTCAGCGGCGAATCATGGCGGGGGTTTTGTGCAAGGTACACCAGGCACATACGTTTGTTCCTGATGCCCTGGAGTCAAAACGCAAAAAAACCCCGCAGGTGGAGCTTGGAACGGGGACCAGTGGGCCACAGACTGGCGTATGCTGCAGTCTGGTTAGTGGTTCTAGACTCTCCATCGGTTCATCCAGACATTACGACAGCATTTGCCACCAACCCCAATGACGTTCTCTGGAACAGAGCCACCGTATCAGCAAGGATTTTCCTGGGGACTCGGGGCACTTGTTCTCTCCGGAGCAGTTTTCTGCCGGGGTAGGTCTAGCGAGCGTGTGAGTCACGTGATGATTCCATCAATTCGATCTTTTACCGCCTTTTTCTTTAGCCGAGGCTCTGCCGCACCGTGGGGAGGAGAACAAACCAAACAAACCAAGCCAAGCGCCACCCGCGCTCCAATGCACCGCCTTCCTAACCACTCTTGCTCTTTCGTAGACATTGCCCGGGATGGTCAGGCCACGCCACCACCACCACCCACTGGGCACCTGGCACAATTTTCGCGGGCAGAATGGGTAGACAACTGGGACCAACCACGGTGTTACTCACGGAGTGTCAGGTGCAGTAGGTGCAAACACTTTCCAAGAACCACAATGGCAGTTCAAGTTACAACTTACCTAGTACTCGTGAACCCCCTCACCTAAGCACTTGCAAGTATGTATAATGGCTTTCTTTGTTTCATATACACGCAAATGTCAAGTACTATTCATTTAATTGCCGCGGCATAAGGCTCGGAATGCGGATATCAAGAAGGTGCTAGGTACTCTTAACAGTTCTATCCCTGCCAAAAGTATCGGGATGCTTAGATCTTGTGCCGAAATATGCTCAAGTTCATGTGCCTTGCAAAGGTCTGCAAGTCGTCACGTTGAACACGTTTTTCAAAAAGACCCGAGGCAACAGAGAGTCCCATGTAACAGTCTGGTATTCCGAGTTCTTGATCCAAGATGGTAGCGAAAGACGACGGGATTTAGATAAAGGCCCGTGCCATGCAGTCATACATGAGTAATTCTCGAGTAGTAGCAATCGACCCATCTGTCGGCCGAGACACTCATACGCAGCGATTCAACTGCGTGGGACCAGAGCCCCATGTGTACTTATGCGGGTCTTTAGTTGCAGCCCAAGAACGCCTGTCATTTACCCAGTAAGTTCTTCGATCCGGTGAAGGGGTTTGTCAAAGGCCTGTATTCGCGGTGACTCCCAGGAAGGTATACGAAGAGGACGATCGGGACACATCCGGTGGCAGTCTCCCTGCTTCCAGCAGGCCACCCTCCCTTGGTGACCCCCTCCGCGGCACGGGCGTGGATACCCTCCCCGCCGATCATCCCGGCCTCCGCAGACATCAACCCCACCAGGTACGACACGGTCGCATTCGGGTTTTATCGCACCTTCTGCCAGCTCTGAGACCAAGACATCATCCCACAAAGGGTCCGCTTCCAGGTCTCGCTGCTCCTGCCCTTGAACTGCGGGATTGGCCATAGCTCGATCAGAGTTCCACACGCAGCCGGACCCCCTCCACGAGCAGTGCACATGGTCGAGGCCATACAGTCCATTGTAATGAGTACAACAACTCCCCGCCGCCGATCTCCCGCTGCGGTGGGATTCCTGCTTCGAGACCACCGCCATGGAATGCGAGCGGAGCCGCCTGCCGGATCCCTTCTTCTGCGCCCACTTCTCCCCAGTCATGGAGGGCATCCTGGAGCGGACGCAGCGTCTCTGCGCCTTAATCCCTGCGGAAGTTCCCCTGGATCTATCTCCGCTACGCGGACTGTCATCACGTGCACTTTGTCGAGCTGGAGGACCTCGGGCTCATGGTGGAGTTGGTGAACCAAGTGGTGCAGCAAGGATTCACCCGCGCGCCGTCGACTGGGCGTGATGCGGAAATCCGGGATGAGTTCACGTATTTGGGTCGCTGAACGAGTTGGAGGCGGGCAAGGATACAAGGCTCTATCTTGGGGGTGGTGCATGTCAATAGCAAGGAGGCGACGCGCAGAAGGATCAATGCGGTCCAATCCTTTATGATAGACTTGTAGGGTAGCAAGTGGGTGTAGTTTGGGAAGAACTCTCAGAGATGAGGTAGAGAGTATTCTGCATATTTCAAAGGATGTTGCGTGCTAGTGTGAGGGTGAGATGTATCATATCTAGCGATGCGATCCGGAGGCTCTGATTCCGCCATGCTGAAGGTGGCTCTTTTCAGGCTTTGGAATGGTTTGAGTGGGATACATTGAGCCTGGTTGGAGAATGCTAGGGTTTGCCTCGTTTGTGTTGTTGGAAGATCAGAAGAGAAAGAAAAGAGACAGCTTGGAATCAATATGATCACTGCATTTCAGAAAGAGGCCATGTTGTGCTTCAAGTCTCCGCCTCGGACCGTAAGCCAAAAGCCAAGAGAAGACAGGCTGCCTTGACGTGTCGCCGGGCAACCGTCGCGCCGACCCCTAAACAAATCGGCGGGGACTCTACCCACTCACGCTGGTGCTCTACGATGCTCGCTAGTGCTCTACGATGCTCGCTAGTCTCGCTATCCTCTTATACCAGCACGAAATATGACTTTCAAAACGTATAGCGCCGCGCCCCAGCTCCTCGAACGACGCAAATTCCTGGTCGATTTGGAGTTCAAAATCGAGGCCCTCCAGGCTCACAAAGTTGACATGCCGCAGCTGAAGGAGCTGAAGGTTGAGATTCAACAAATGTCGCACCATGGAGATAATGCCCGCAAGCCTTTTTCCTTCATGCCGATCTTTATAGTACCCGCGACCAAACCGCGACGGCGTTGAAGGATCTTGGAGGGTTGTCCCTTGGTAGTCCCATTGGGGATACCACCTAAGCTGGCGGTGGTCTCGGTTCGTTTACAACGTTAATGGCTGGCAGGGTAGTAGTGGTTTCCAGAGTTCTGGCTTTCATGCAGGTTTAGATTCAATTATGGGCACAGGGGAGTTTACTTACGTGCGAGATACCCCCTCTTCTTCAACATATCAGTCTTCTCTGTTCTTCGCCTCCCGCTTGCCGTCGCGCCCAAGTCGGCTCAAAATTAGGCGTCAAACAGGCAGTCCCATACAGATCGACCCTTGTAGTCGCGAAATCAGTAGTCCTTACCTCCCACCCCAAACTTCAATAGCCCGCGTCAGACATAATATCGCATGAGTTTTCGGGGCGAGAAAGGACGTGGGGAATCATGGGTAATTGCTGTCGACTCGTACCCTACTCTGTTAAACTCAATCATTAGCACCTGGTGGCCATCAGTTGCCAAAGCAGGCCCTACGACCCGTAGCAATTCTGGGATGTTTGATCCTGATGCATGGAAGAGGAATGTTTACCTTGCGACCTCCGACAACCCCTTCCCCCGCTTGACGACCGAGACAGGTCGAATCTCAAACCGCTGGACCCCCGCAGCGACTAATGACCCGGTAAGCTTCCTGGCCGCCTCCTGCACCCGGCCATAGAGGATCTCCCCACAAAGCCACTCGCACTCCCCCTCCTCACTCCACTCAAATCCCCCGCCTTCCGCCCTATACGTGAGGAACCTCCCCTGCGGCAGAATCTCCCACCCATCCTCCGCAGATTTCAGACTAGGCGGATTGAGAATGATATAAACTCGCTCCAGCCGCGGGAAGCACCACCAGACTTTCTCCAGCGCGCGGGGCTCCAAGTGAAGCGACATGCTGGATATGGCGATGCGGGGGTGGCCCTCCCCGTCACGGATAGGCATCCGCTTTCTGGGCAGCTGCTCCACCCGTCGGTCGAGCGGGTCGATGCAAAAGCTGTCGAGTTGCGTTGCGTGAAGATAGAGAGTGTCACGGTTCGGGTCGAAGTGGTGGGTGACGACGGGCGACCCGGTCCCGATGTCTGGGCGGAAGTGAATCTTGAGGCCGAGTTTGCGGGCCCACGAGCGCGCCGTGCCATTTGCCTCCTTGTTGACCAGCAGATGGGGTAGTCGTGCGCTCACTGGGTCCATGCGCGCGAAAAGGTAATCGTCATGGCCAAACTCACCTTCGTTGTACGGAAATAGCACTCCTGGCCGGACTTGGTCGGGGAGGGTGAGGCGCCAGATGTAGTGGCGGAGCTCTGGAGGGAGTTTGAGAAATTGAGCGAATGTCATGATTTCTGCTGGCGGGCGGGAGATGTTCTTGAAGATGTTGGTCGATATGCGATATTCATACAGTAGGTGCTTAGCTGGTGAGACAGGTTTCCGATCCAGCCGGAGTTTTGAGGGGTCGCTCGGCGGAATTTATATTAATTTCTCGAGAATAGTAAGCAGGCCTATCTGATTCAGGAATAGCCTGTCTGAGTGACTCTTTGGAGCAAGGCACTTTCTCTCTAAGCCTGACTTCAGTCGACTTTTGAAACAGCTAGGCTGCGATGGTTTGTACATAGATTGTAAAGTAAGAGGCCTCGTACTTCTCGGATTAGGAGCCCTACCGCCACGCCTCGGCCACCGCAAGCTAGCCTTCGTCACTGTGGTTCACAATTCAGAGCTTAGCTAGTAGTCTTGAGCCCTTCTGCACATTCTATCCCAATTAATGCATGCAGAAAAGCCCAGTGCTAAAAGATGACGCATGAGAAGGCTCTTTATGCAGGCTGACTAAGCTATGCACATGGCCGCCCACAAGTCCGATCGAGGACGAGCCATATCTAGGAATTTCGGTTAGAAAGGACTTTTAGGGGTCTGTGATTTCTTACGTCTCACGCAAGTAGCCATACTGGTGTATACAGGCAGCGGACTCAATTGCGACGAGAGCTGGCGATGACGTGGCTGAAGTACAGGAGAAACCTCAGTTGGACCAGCAATATAGAGTGGAACCTGCCTCAAATCTAGCGCGGTCTGGTGACAGTCTCGACACCGAACTCGCCATGACAAGCCGCTATCTCTGCAGTATCACCAAGACCCTCCAGAAGTCTCGGCCAACTTCCGCCGCCCATGTCGAGATTCTTGCGAAATCCCGCCGCCCAACCACCGCCTTGGCCCGCACACCGAAAACTGCTGCCTAGGAGCCAAGCAAAGAAGAGGTAAAATCGTATCGCACATTCAAAGTCTCATAATCATTACTGCTCAGTATTATACAAAATATCACACATCCGCGACCCTCAATCATTACGGTTAAGATGGTATACGCCGAAGTTGCGCCCGTGTCCCCAAAAATTGTACGAATGTCCCGACCGACGCATGAAGAATGAATCAAT
Source organism: Aspergillus aculeatus ATCC 16872 (assembly GCF_001890905.1). Lineage (NCBI taxonomy): Eukaryota > Fungi > Ascomycota > Eurotiomycetes > Eurotiales > Aspergillaceae > Aspergillus > Aspergillus aculeatus. The sequence goes on from NW_017962999.1 coordinate 68,926, forward strand.
AGCGCGATGATCTATTTGTTAGCCAGAATGTAGCTGCGAGGTGTGTTAGCTGGGAAATTGTTCTTTAGCGAAAAAGGAAAAAGTGTGAACATACTAGGCGTGGATGACACCAGGCAGCCAACCCAGGATGCAGAGACAGATGTTGATGAGCAGATCGCAGCTGCAGCCTGTGCGCATGAAGACACCGACGAAGGGGAGGAAGAAAGCGATGATGATTTCGCAGCAACCGCTGTATGAAGGGTGTTAGCTTGACGATCTTTGTCTCAGTGGGGATGCGTCGGGGAGGGCGGCGCGGAGACATACACTGTGTTGGCCATTGTGAGCGGTTAGAGATTATGTTGATGGATTGAGTGGTTTAGTTTAGCTAGGGTATAGTATTAAAGACCAGGTCTCTTTGTTGAAGGTGTAAAGGTTGGAATTTTAGGAAGAGTGGAGGAGGGAGTGGTGTGGTTCAAGAGTTTAAAAGGACTTTGAGGGGAGAGAGATTCGATGACATCAGGCGCGGGTGCATCATAGGGCTGAAAATGGAGCGAGTTTCCGCAACTCCCTCCAACAAATCAACGCTTACCACCGACAAAATGCTGCCATGGCCAAGGGGGGATTCCTGATAGCCCAGATGATTATGACACAACCAATGACGATCTTGCTTGGGAGTCTCGTGGGAAAATCTGTCTTTTGCATAGGGCTGCACTCCAATTCGCAGTCAAGAGTGCCAAGGCAACGGCCCGGGCTGGATCTGGTGGCTGAAATGATGTAATCTTCCCAACTGCGATGCGGTGCCTGGCCCGAGGCCATTTCCACCATTCTTACATTTGGCTCAGGCGATCAACGGAGTCTATCCAGAAATAAAGTACACGGAGGACAGATGATGTTGACTACACCTGTTTGTGATCATCTAATTTAGGACATTAGGCACTCTGTTTGACCCTCAGTTCTTGCGTGTTGTTTGTTCAACTCACAAGCAGTGGAAGCCATCAGTTGATTGTTCGCAAAGAACACAGCACGCCAACATTATGCCATTTTTGGACCTGATTTCATGGCCTTCAGGCGCCGATGTTGCTGCCTCAGAGTTTGGTTTCTAACACAGAGCTGGCTGTGCTGCGCCTTTGTGAAGGTTGATAGGCGGTGAATTACTCAGAATGTCTGGACAGACTAGTAACACACCCAAAAGACAGGGGAAGAAGTGAATGTGTGATGATGGACGTGTGAGGGTGACGCGCCTACTTTTGACAGAAACCTTTCCTCTACTTCACACCGGATGGAACTTGTCGTTTCCTCTTTCCCACCACCATGACAGAGTGTGTTCATCAACAGGTTCAACTGGTGTCTTCGAGAAGAACGGATTAAACATATAGCTCAAGATGCAAGGCACACATATACTCAACCTCGCGTGGGTTCTCATCCTCAGCCTGGTGTTGACGTGCCCCTGCTTCAAAGCGAGCGCGGTCGACCTCAACATCGACGATCCTGGTGGGTAATCAGAAAGCTTCGCCAAGACGACTCATTTGTTGCCACGCGACTGACTCCGCAAACCATCCCAGCAAATATCAAACACGTCGCGCGCCAGCTCGCCTGGGATCTCGTGAGCTTTTACAGCGGCAACCACACCGGCGACGTCCCTGGTAACCTCCCTGATCCGTACTACTGGTGGGAAGCGGGCGCGTTCTTCGGCACGCTGGTCAACTACTGGACCTACACCGGCGACGACACCTACAATGCAATCACCACGCAAGCCATCCTGCACCAGGCTGGAGAGAAACGCGACTTCATGCCCAGCAACCAGACCCGCACCGAGGGGAACGACGACCAGGCCTTCTGGGCGTTCACAGCGCTGCAGGCTGCAGAAAACAACTACCCGAATCCCCCGGGCGATCAACCTTCGTGGCTGGCCCTGGCGCAGGCAGTCTTTAACCAGCAGGCCGCGCGCTGGGACCTCACCAAATGCGGCGGAGGCTTGAAGTGGCAGATCTACGCCTTCAACAGTGGCTATACCTACCGCAACGCGATCTCAAACGGATGCTTCTTCAACATCGCCGCCCGACTGGCAAGGTACACCGGAAACAGCACCTATGCGGACTGGGCCAACAAGGCATGGGACTGGTCCTCGAGAGTTGGACTGATCGGGCCCCACTTCGAGGTCTACGACGGCACTAGCGAAGGAAACAACTGTTCGGATCTCAATCATGTGGAGTGGACGTACAATAACGGAGTCTTCCTGCTTGGGGCGGCGCATATGTGGAACTACGTACGTTGTGATTTGTCCTCTCCCGCTAATTCTTTTATTTCTCTGTCCTCGGCTGTTCGCAGATGCCAAGAACCAGATGACTCTTACTAACTACTCCTCATCTTGCAGACTAACGGCGATGAGACCTGGCGACACCGAATCATGGGGCTGCTGGAGGCCCAGGATATCTTCCTCTCCGAAAACGAGACAGCGAAGAACGTGTTCTACGAGTCCGCGTGCGAGAACTGGGACACCTGCCAGGTGGATCAATTCTCCTTCAAGGCGTATCTGTTCCGGTGGATGGCCGACACTGTCAAAATGGCGCCCTTCACGCACGATCTCATCCTGGGCCGTCTCCGACCGACCGCGCGGGCGGCGGCCGCCCAATGTGTGGGAGGCGCGACCGGGACGTACTGTGGAATGAAGTGGACAACGGGGGTCTACGATGGGACCAAAGGGGTGGGACAGCAGATGTCGGCGCTGGAAGCGATCCAGACCCTGCTCGTCGAGTCGGTGGCGGGGCCCCTTACCCACAAGACGGGGGGCTCCAGCAAGGGGGATGGGGCGGCGGGCACCACAACCTCGGATAAGGCCAGGGACCCCAGTGCGCTTAGACCCATCACTGCCGCTGACCGGGTGGGCGCTGCGGTCTTGACCGGGGTCGTGATCGCTTTGGTGCTGGGCACCACGTTCCTCATGAGGCCTTGATGGTAATCTATTGTGTCTCTTAGAGTTTATTTGTCTCACCAGGAACTTGAGGAATACGTGAGTGATCACTGTGTTGAGAGACTTCGCTTGCGCGGTTCTCCATTAGTTGTGTTTCTGCCTACACCTTTATCTGTCAATCTTGAGAGTTTGTTCCATCACATGAAGATTGCTATTTCGCTTAAGCACACTATGGGAAGATGCTGAACAAAATTCAGTCCAGATATGGTTGTAAACAGACCAAAATTACCCAAATAGGCTGTTATCGTGAGAAATCCCCGGATTGTTGGTAGAAATTGCATAACTAGGAGTGACAGGTGGGGCAACTTGGACTCTAACATCCAACCACCATGCAACCAGTTCGAACAGAAGGCCTTCTGGATTTCATCTTCAATGCCAAGTCCACAGCATTTGACACTACTTCTTACCGACTGTTGGAACTCGCCCATCACCGCCAATCTTATCGGGCGAGTCTGGAGACTGACATAAGCAGAGATCGATCCCTTATCTCACACTAGTCCTGATGTGGCCAAAGATACGCCGAGTCGGTCCAACTATCCAATCAGAAGATAGCCTTGGAAGGGAGGCAAATGCCGGGATCGGGATTGCTGATAATCTGCAGTGTCTGGAAACTCTCTGTGAAACAAAGAGGCGGGGAGAGATACGGTCTATCCTACTACTTAAATCCTCCGTCTCGCTGCTTCCGTCTCCCCCAATTTAGACGCGAAGGAGAAGGTTCTTCTCTTGCAATCCCGCAGACACAATGGCAGCCTCCGGCCCACACCCCTTTGACCCTATCAACCCGGCGGAAATCGTCCTTGCCACCAAGTTGGTAGAGGCTGCTTTCCCCGGCGTCAAGCTCCGGTACAAGAAGATTGATATCCAGGAGCCAATCAAGAGCGAGGTCGTTCCATATATCGAGGCAGAGCGTCTGGGAAAGCCATTGCCTCCCAAGCCGACGCGGTTGCTACAGGTCCTCTTCCACCGCTTGGACACCGGTGCTTTTCTGAAAGCCCTGTTGAACGCGGGCACCCGCTCTATCGTCTTTGCCAAGGAATTGCCGAAGGATGTCCAGGTATGTTGCCGGTATTAAACATCCCCTGCCGCCTGTTCTCACTGCTGACTGACCTCCTCGCCCCAGGCCCCTGTGGACGCCGACGAGTTGGAGGAGATCGAGCGATTGTGCTTGAATCACCCCGCGGTACAGGCGGAGGTGGCCAAGTTGCAGCTTCCCGCTGGCGTGACGGTCTGCAACGATCCCTGGATCTATGGGAGGGACGATCCTCAAGAAACCCGCCGGTTGTTCCAGTGTTACATGTACATAGTGGCCACGAACCACCCGCAGAACAACCACTATTCCACTCCTTGCAAGTTCTCTCCCGTGTTCGATGGCATTACCCACGAGCTGGTCCGGATTGATTTCCTGCCTGGCGGCGTCGATGCAACAACGACCGAGACGCAACCGTGGAAGCCCGTGCAAACCATCCAGTATGCGCACGAGCTGCTGGACGAGCCCTTGCGGACGGATCTGAAGCCATACATTGTGCAGCAGCCCGAGGGGCCATCTTTTACCGTCCAGGGGAATGTGGTGTCGTGGCAGAAGTGGCGATTCCGCGTGGGGTTTAACAGCCGCGAGGGCTTGGTCGTGTACAACACCACCTATGATGGACGCAACTTGTTTTACCGACTGTCCGTGTCGGAGATGACCGTCCCTTACGGAGGTAAGCCTTGATTTTAGCTGTGTCCTGCGGCTGTCGCCATTCCCCCCCAGGATGCCCAAGACGAGCACTAACTCGCACCCCAGACCCGCGCGCCCCCTACCACCGCAAACAAGCCTTCGACGTGGGCGACGTCGGCTTCGGCATTACGGCGAACCAACTCTCCCTGGGCTGCGACTGCCTCGGCCACATCAAGTACTTCGACGGCTACCGGGCCGACTCAAAAGGCCAGCCGCTGCTCCTGAAGAACGTGATCTGCCTGCACGAGCAGGACAACGGGCTGCAGCACAAACACACCAACTACCGGACGAACGCAGCAACCGTGGTGCGCAACCGCCAGCTGGTGATCCAGATGATCTGCACGGTGGCCAACTACGAGTACATCTTCGCGTTCATCTTCGACCAGGCGGCGAACATCGAGCTGGAGGTGCGGGCGACGGGGATCCTGTCGACGGTGCCGTTCGACAACGCGATGCCCGGCACGACGGTGCCGTGGGGCACCAACGTGGGGCCCGGGGTGATGGCGCCCTTCCACCAGCACCTGTTCTCCTTCCGCATCGACCCGGCGCTCGACGGCTTCACCAACACGGTCTACTACGAGGACAGCGTGCCGCTCCCGGAGGACGCGAACAACCCGTGGCTCGTCGGGTACACGACCGAGCAGACGGTGCTGCAGCGCAGCGGCACGGCGGAGACGGACGTCGCGCGCCACCGGGTGTTCAAGATCCGGAACGACGCGTGCGTCAACCCGATCACCTACAAGCCCGTCGCCTACAAGCTGCAGACCTCGCCGAGCCAGATGCTCCTGGCCAGCCCCAAGTCGTACGGGGTCAAGCGCGCCCGCTTCGGCACCAAGCCCATCTGGGTGACGCGGTATCGCGACGACGAGCTGTACGCGGCCGGCGAGTTCACGAACCAGAGCGCCGACTCCCAGGGCGTGGACAAGTGGGTGCAGCGGAACGAGGTGGTGGAGAATGAGGATCTGGTGCTGTGGCATAGTGAGTAGTAACCCTGGCACTTGCGGCCTTTCCCCCATTCCCCCGCGCAAACAACCTCCACTCTGGCTGCAACAAGGATGAAAACTAATCGACGGAACAGCCTTCGGCCTCACGCATAACCCCCGCATCGAAGATTTCCCCGTCATGCCGATGGAGCGCGTCAGCGTCATGCTGCGCCCGGACGGCTTCTTCACCAAGAACCCCGCGCTGGACGTGCCGGCCTCGAACCAGACGTTCAACCAGTCGACGCTGCACCCGGAGCCCGTGGCGTGCTGTGCGCCCGCCGAGCGGCAGGGGAAGTTGTAGATTGTTTCCTCCGATAGATAGATAGATAGATTCACTCCTGTATGGTCTCACGATTAATGACACTGCTTGGTCCTGCTCTCAAATATGTACCTCAGCGCCGCAACTGGCAAATTCACTGGAAATGCAGTCATCTATAGTCTAGAAACCGATGGAAACCTCGCCAGACAGGATATACTGTAGCCACCGACCATGTGGCGATGGCAGCACCACCGCTCCCGACAACAATCACACCAGTAAAAATGGCAACCATCATACTGTCCCAGTGAGCACTCGTGCCTTCTTTGATAATTTCAATACACCCTCTCAAAGATAAGACCCAACCTCCCCCAAAATCTGGTTCAACGTACATCCCGAACCCCTCCGACCCACCGACCTCGCCGACCACGATAACCCAGAACTAAACCCCGGAAGAATCGCCGACCATCCCCAACATGACTAAGCAGCGCCATACGCGATAGTTAAAATCCCCCACTTTTCTGCTGGTTCATCCACCAACACCACCAAACCAGCCTCCAAAACCTATCCCTTTTCAAAATCAAAAGATAAAGATCCTACATCTACTACCGTCATCATGTGTATGAAGGCCACTTGCTCTACTTGCCGTATGTCCCCGGAGTGTCTAGTATGAGGGAGATAAACTGACAAAGACAGAAAAAACCTCCTGGTGGGGCTGCGGCGCGCACATCCCCTCGGTCATGGACGCCATCCCCGAGAGTGAGCGGTGCACTTGCACGCCCAAGGTCGAGCGGGAGGGCAAGTCCTACCCGCCCAAGGCGGCGCGGTGACTCCCTGGGTGTGTTGTTGTCTAGTTAGGGAAAGAGGGTGATGGGATGGTGGCGTTGGGGTGTTCAGGGGAGTTGGGCGATGTGTGAGGAATTCTGATGAAGGTGACGATATACATGTACCGTACGCATGTTTTGAATGATGTGGAGATAAAAGAATCTCTCATTAGAAATAAAGCACCGTACAACATCAAATAGACAGTTCATCATTCATCCAAGACAACGCATTCTGCGCGATACCCAGTCTCAGCCCATCCACCACCTCAAACCCGACAAACGATACACATCAATCAAAGAACAACCACATCTTGAAAGCTCCCCAACTCACTCATATACACCTTCTCCACTCCCCTATCTCCAGACCGCCTTAGTACCTCCCTCCCATCGCCCACAAACCCCTCTACCATCGAACTGGTACCTCGCCGCTCCGGAATCCCCTCCAGATCCCCGGCATACCTCGCCACCACAAACGCCGCCGCCCGCGCATTCATCAGAAAAGCTTCCTGATCCAAATTCGCCACCGTATCCCCAGCCCCATGATAATTAGGATCATACGCCACCCCGACCCGCCCCCGAAACAGCTCCGCGTCCCGCTGCGTCTTGATCCCGTCGGCCCCGGTGAACAGCCCTCCTGCAGGGATGCCTTTCCGGATGAATGCCCGATAATCCGAGCGCCCGTTGAATGGCGTCGCGCGGTAGGACACATTCCGCCGCTCGAAGTATTCCTGTAACGTGTGCTGGATGTGTTCCGACCCCGGCGGGCCGGAGACATTGTACCGGGAGCCATCACCGTCGTAGATCATGTACGCGTAGTTGGGGGAGGCGATCATATCGAAGTTCAAATACAGGCGGATGTGCGTGAGGTTGGTGGGCGACGAATTATTGATGTAGTAGGTGCTGCCCAGGAGCCCGAATTCCTCGGCTGTGAAGAAGAGGAAGCGTACTGCGTTGCGGATTAAGGGGCGAGATGACGACAAGGCAAGAGCGCGGGCGATGGCTAGACAGCCGATGGTGCCGGAGCCGTTGTCGTTGATGCCGGGGCCGGCGTCCACGGAGTCGGTGTGGCTGCCTACCGTGATCACGTTGCTTGCGTTGCCGGCTTTGGTCTGCGCGATCAGGTTGTAGGTCAGGCGTGGGGCGGATTGGGTGTGGATGTAGAGGGTTAACCGTGGGGATGGAATGGGGGTTGTTGTGTTGGAGGAGGTGGCGTTGGGCGTGATGCTGCGCAGGAGGCGCTGGCCATCGAGGAGGCTGATTCCCACGGTTGGGGCAAAGGGAGTCGTGGTGTTAGGGCTGCCCAAGGAGCCGTGCAGCGGGCCGGCGACGTTGTTGTAGATTATGAGGCCTGCGGCGTTGGCGGCCGCGGCGAGGGTAGATTTGTGGCCGAAGGCACAGCCGCCCCGGCGCGTGAGGAGGATCTTTCCCACTGCTGAAGTGTTGTAGTCTTCAGCGCTGCAGCCGAGTTGGGGGACGAGGGCCAGCTCGGCGGTGACGTTCGTGCTTGGGCTGTGGGTCATGCTATACGCGATGAGAGTCTGGCCCTCAGCTGTAGTCACCGATTGATTGTGTTTCGTCCAGGTATGAATTTGGGGCTGGCGGTGGAGGTCGTAGGCTCCCGTCGCGTTGAGCTCGCGGCAGATGTAGTCCAGCGTGTCATTGTGGGCGGCGCCACCGAAGACTCGATTGCGTTGCGGGTAGGCATAGGCAAAGTCTTGGAGTATCTGCGTGCCTTCGAGGAGACCGGATATAGTGATTTGTGATGCGAATGTTTCCTAGGAAAGACTGTGTGTTAGCCATTCTCAGGATGTGATTCACCAGGAAAGAGGGGCATACAGGAGAGACAGAGGCTCTCTTGGTTGCAAGGGCTGTAGTAAATGGAACATATAACAATAGCCTGAATGTCTTCATAGTAGTAGTAATAAGAATAGAAAGAGTGTCTTAGGAAGTGCGGTGATGTAAGAATAGCGAGTTGGTCAGGAGTTGAACTCAGCTTGAACGTCCTGGGGCTTGGGATGACTTTTATGGTACCCTCTATCGCAGTTGCCAATCAACCCACCGCCACTGCCAATCTGGCTGAAGTGGTGCTTTCCACCTGGTTGCGCAATCCTACCAGAGTGGTACTGTGCAACACTTGGCTAGGGACAAGTCTAACAGACAGCGGCGGGAGTCCCAGCTCAGGCTACACTGCTCGGATAGTATGGTGGGAGCAACCTTCGTCCTGCCAGCAGTTTGGCAGATCATTTGACCTTAGCCCCTTGTACTCGACGAGGTATGACTCTCTAGAATCATGTCCATAGTAAGGATGCACTTCGATCATCTGTGCTAAACGCTCAGTGCTTTTCTCCGACTCTATTTTGGGTGGGAATAAAACTGTCTGACACCAACTTATTTTAAGCAGTTTGTTACCATTCTATATAATTACAAAGTCCTGCTGGGCTTTACTATACAATTATCTTATACCTACTATCGACGGACTGAAATATATTAGATATAGAAAACTTTTGAAAAAAGCTTTTTAACATTTGATATCTTATAATTTCTTAGTATTCTATGGCTTTTTTTATAATTATTATTTATCGGGGTTTCTGGGGCTTTTAATTAAATTTTAAAAAGAAGAACTATTCTATTTATTATTAAATTAATTATTTAAATAACAGCTGTTTCTGCTCGTAGTACTTTTTGATTAGGAAGTTTACAGTATTTAAAAATCCGAAGTAGTTATGTGTTATAAATAACCTACAGAAATATAACAGATTAAAGATGGCTTATCTTTGTATTTCTTATATAAAAGTTTCAATATTAATAACTTTTAATTTCTTAATATTTAATTTTTAGAATCTTATTAGATTATTAGAATAGTAAGAATTAGTCTTAAAATTAATATTTATACTTACTCTATATTTAATTAGTCTATTTTTATGTTATAATTCTAATTTTTTTAGTTATTTATAAAATATAATATATTATTGTAACTATTATATTTAGATAGTAATTTAAAATTAGAAACTTTTTCTATTACTTATAATATCACAGTACAGACCTAAGATACCCAGTCTATTTAAAATATCTAGTCTATCTAGCCTATTCAGACTATTTTATATATTCTAAATATTCTGACGGCTTATTATTCTTTCTAACTGTTTTCTATATAATATATAATTTTTTCAATTTTTTATTTATTTTTAATTTAGTTTATAGCTCTTCGAGCTATATCTGATCTATAAATCTAGAAATAATCTGACTAAATAATTAGTTGAAAAATAGAAAAATTATTATTAAAAAGTTTTTAATTAATTTTATTATTATTACTACTTTAGTTAGTATTTATCAATTTAGTTTATATTTTAATATTATATAATTTTTTTTGAAAAATAATAGTCTGATAAAATATCAGCAATACTGTAATTTTTAATAATACTAAATAGTTTAAAAGAATTTATTTAATATATTAATAAATATTTAGAATAGTAGTATAATTATTATAATAAGTTATATTAGTATATTATAAATATAAAGACTGTTTGTACCGAAGTCTAATATATTATAATAGTATAAAATATCTTATTATTATATTAAAGAGATTAAATTTAAAAAAAACCTAATCTAAACCGCTAGTTTATAAAGATAAATACAGTTCAAGAAATAGTTTTTAAAAAAAAGATTAAGTTTAATGTAAATATACTAAAGCTATTTAGATTATTATTTCTATAATAAATATTTTAATATAGATTTTGAAATTTATTTTTATTATCAAAAATATTACAGCTGCTTTAATCAAAGTAATTATATTCATTAATTTTAAATCTTCTATTTTTATTCTTTTTTTAAATATATATCTGATTTTAAGAAGTTTAAAGATAACTGTATTAGTTTTTATTAATTTCTTTTTTAAATTAAAAAAATAAATATTAATATTGATTATTATATTTTTATTACCGCTCGGAAATTATATATTATCAGCTGTCAAAAGAATTTTATATATTTAGATTTAATTTTATATTAACAAAAACTGTATTCTAAATAATTTTATTAATTTTTTATTATTATTTGAATATTTATTTAGTAATTTAAACTATATCCGTACCGCCCGAAACGAGCTATATTATTTAAAATTAAAAATTTATAATTTTACTGTTTTTTTTCACTAAATTTAAATATCTTATTAGAAAGATTTATATATATTTAAATATTTTATTTTTTATATTAAAAGATAATATCAGTCGGAATCTTATATTACGGGACGGATGGATTATGCTAATCGAAACATGCCTTAGAATAAGAAGAAATAACTAAAAAGCTATTTTATCTGTTGTCAACTATATAGCCAGTTGGTAGCCTCAGGCTCGCTAGTTCGCCACCTCAGGCTCTCCAGTTCGCTGCCTCAGGTTAGCCAGTTCGCGGAGTGGATTTCCGAGTTCCGGTGACCCCTCAATAGGGAAAACGGTCTGAAACAATCTTCTTCTATTCATCCTATTGTTCCTGTTCAATAGAAATTTATTCATTTGTTTACTTTCATGTGTTTTTCATATGATCGCGGAAAGCCTCGGAAAATTAATATGGCTATTCAGCTATAAATAAAAGGTCAATTCCTATTGTTCTTTTAGTTAGTTGAGCAAGCAGTTTCAGTTTTTTTATTCAATCAGTTTAATCAGTTACTTATTCAAGAAATTGATTTTATCTATCTTTTACTTTACTTTTACTTTCACTTTATCCTTTACTTAAATTTTGTATGGAATCCTATATAAAATTTAAATAAAAAGTAAGATTTTATTAAAGTAGAAGTAAAGATATTCAGAATTCTTTTTAATTATAAACCTAATTATATTCTTACTTTGATTATTCATCAATATCTAAGCTTTATTCATTTATTCATTTATTTATTTATTCACTATTTTAATTGTTTTATTCAAATTTTAACCATAAATTAACAAACAGAGAAAAGTATTATTTTAAATAATTAATCTGATTAGTATCTTTAGATTAATCAGATCCGATTATTTGCTATTAATAAGAATATATAAAAGCTGGTGGACCCAGATCTACTAATTAAGTCTATTTATTTTAAAAAGTCTGTTTTATCTTTAATCTACTAAATCAATTAATATACTACTTCTATTTCAGATTTTAGTAAATTTAATTGTTTATTATATCAGAAAATCAAGCAGAACTATTACTACCGGTTTAAAAAATAGAAAACAACCACTTCGGAACTAGTCTTATTAAATTAATTAATTAATTTTATATTAAGCAGGCAAAATTAATATACTATATTTAATAAGAAAAAATCTTATTTGATTTTAAAAGTCCTAAAAGCTAGGATTGCCCCTACTAATCAGTTTTAAATAAGAAAAATTATTAATAAATATACCAAGCTCCGGTTAGAAATAAAGGATTTTATTAAAAATTATATAAATCAGTAGAAATTAGTCTATTTAGAAGCGGTAGAATTAAAGCTAAGTAAGATATCTAATCTAATTTAAATAATATATAACTTTTTTAAATTAATTTAAAAAATAATAGGAAATTTTATAGTAAAATAGCAGACCAGATTAATTAACTATAAAATAAAAAAGAAAGAACTTTCTAAGTTTTTTAAAATCACCCGTCGAATATATAACTAGATTTGTTTAAATTTCTAAATTAAATAATCTATTAAATTAATAGACTGAATCAGTCAGACTACCTTCTAGAGCCAATCTAATAAATCAAAACAAACTTTTTTAAAAAAGAAATAAATTAATAAATAAAAATTATAGAAATAAAAATCGATCTTATTTATATAATTCAGAAAAAAATAATAGATTTTATAATTTTAATAACTGTTTCTATATTAATAAGAATCTCCGAGATTCTTATTAGAAATCCGAAGAGAAAGTCCTAAACCACTTTAAAAAAGCTTTTAAAAATAGTCTAAAATTAAGATATTTATTTAATTAATACAGCTAAGCTTATTAAATATTTTTTTTATTTAATAATAAATCAACTGATCAACCAAAGATTATCTTAATAATTAATAAACAGACTTTTTATTTAGAAAATTTATTAATATACTATTTATTTTAATAGGCTTTTAATACTGCTTTTGATAGCTATATCTGCAATTTATTAAACTTTTTTATTAAATTTACTTCTATTAAAAAAAAGTAAAATAGTAAAGATTAATAATATTTAATTGGTTATATAAAGATATAAAACAGTTATTTTCCGTTCTACTTATTTAAAAAAAAGATTTATATTTTAAATTTAAAAAAATAGTTTATATATTAGGATTTTATATAAATATTCTCTCAGCCTCAATCGCAGCCAGAAAGAAACTATTTCTAAATAGAAAAGATAAATATCTAAAAAAAGCTAATAACACGCTAGTTTATTAAATTAAAAATATTAATAAATTATTTGATATTTAATAGAAACAATTACCTAATTCAACAATAGCTATTATTATTAATAAAAAGCTAATTAAACTGTTTAAACACCTATATATAATCTTTAAAACAGTTAAAGAATAGTATAATAAACTAAAATATCTAAATCAGAAAGCTTTAAATTATTTTAGTAAATTAATTTAAAAAATTAATATTATTAATTCTTCTTTAAAACTAGTCCCAATCGGAAAGTATTCTACTTATAAAGTCAGTCAATCAGAAAGGCAGATTTTAAAACAGAGATTTAATAAAAAAAATTAAGTATTTAAATTAATTTATTAGGACTTAATTTATTTATTAAATAAAATTAATAAAAAGAAATATATCAGCTATTTTTATTATTTCTATTTGAAATTTTATTTAAAGCAAGCCCTAACTTCCAAATTAAATATATCAGAATTAATAATTAATATAATTTAATTAATTATTAATTAATATAAAATAATTTTTAAAAAATTTTATTCTAACTAGAACCGGAACCTCAGCATCTTTCTAATTTAGACTAATATTAAAGATTTAATTATTAATTATTTACCAGTTTACTAATCAGAATAAAATCTATATATAAAAAAATCCGGAGTTCTAATTACTTCTAAAATAAAAAGTTTATTAATTAATTCAGGACTATTCTTATTTATTTAGTCTGAAACAATAAATTTAGCTATTTTTATTTTAAACAGAATATTAAATAAATAATTTAATTAAAAAATATTATATAAAACCGTGTCAACTATATAGCCAGTTGGTAGCCTCAGGCTCGCTAGTTCGCCACCTCAGGCTCTCCAGTTCGCTGCCTCAGGTTAGCCAGTTCGCGGAGTGGATTTCCGAGTTCCGGTGACCCCTCAGTGGGGAAAACGGCCTGGAACAATCTTCTTCTATTCATCCTATTGTTCCTGTTCAATAGGAATTTATTCATTTATTTACTTTCATGTGTTTTTCATATGATCGCGGAAAGCCTCGGAAAATCAATATGGCTATTCAGCTATAAATAAGAGGTCAATTCCTTTTGTTCTTTTAGTTAGTTGAGCAAGCAGTTTCAGTTCAGTTTCAGTTTACTTCATTCAATTTATTCAGTTCAATCAGTTTAATCAGTTACTTATTCAAGAAATTGATTTTATCTATCTTTTACTTTACTTTTACTTTCACTTTACCTCTTACTTAAATTTTGTATGGAATCCCATATAAAGTTTGAGTGAAAAGTAAGGTTTTATTAAAGTGGAAGTGAAGGTATTCAGAATTCTTCTTAGTTATAAGCCCCGGTATGCCCTTGCTTTGATTATTTATCAATACCTGAGCTTTATTTATTTATTCATCTATCATCTATTCACTATTTTGATTCATTAATTCAAATTTTGACCATGAATCAACAAACAGAGAA
>NW_017962999.1:84373-220313 GCF_001890905.1 Aspergillus aculeatus ATCC 16872
CAGTTCGCTGCCTCAGGTTAGCCAGTTCGCGGAGTGGATTTCCGAGTTCCGGTGACCCCTCAGTGGGGAAAACGGCCTGGAACAATCTTCTTCTATTCATCCTATGTTCCTGTTCAATAGGAATTTATTCATTTATTTACTTTCATGTGTTTTTCATATGATCGCGGAAAGCCTCGGAAAATCAATATGGCTATTCAGCTATAAATAAGAGGTCAATTCCTTTTGTTCTTTTAGTTAGTTGAGCAAGCAGTTTCAGTTCAGTTTCAGTTTACTTCATTCAATTTATTCAGTTCAATCAGTTTAATCAGTTACTTATTCAAGAAATTGATTTTATCTATCTTTTACTTTACTTTTACTTTCACTTTACCTCTTACTTAAATTTTGTATGGAATCCCATATAAAGTTTGAGTGAAAAGTAAGGTTTTATTAAAGTGGAAGTGAAGGTATTCAGAATTCTTCTTAGTTATAAGCCCGGTTATGCCCTTGCTTTGATTATTTATCAATACCTGAGCTTTATTTATTTATTCATCTATTCATCTATTCACTATTTTGATTCATTTATTCAAATTTTGACCATGAATCAACAAACAGAGAAAAGTGTTATTTTGAACAATCAATCTGATTGATATCTTTGGATTAATCAGATCCGATTGTTCGCCATCAATAAGGGTATATGGGAGCTGGTGGACCCAGATCTGCCAATTGAGCCCACCTATCCTGAAAAGCCTGTTTCACCTTCAATCCACCAAATCAATCGACATGCCACTTCCATTTCGGACCTCAGTGAATCTGACCGCCTGCTATATCGGGAAATCAAGCAGGACTATTACCACCGATTCAAGAAATAAAAGACAACCACTTCTGGACTAGCCTCATTGAGTCAATTGATCAATTCCACATTGAGCAGGCAAAATCAATATACTATACTCAATAAGGAAAGGCCCCACCCGATTCTAAAAGCCCTAAAGGCCAGGGTTGCCCCTACCAACCAGTCCCGAATGAGGGAAATTATCAACAAATACACCAAGCTCCGGTTGGGAACAAAGGGTTCTATTAAAAATCACGTGAATCAGTGGGAATTGGTCTATTCAGAAGCGGTGGAATTGAAGCTAAGCAAGGTGTCTAACCCAATTCGGGTGATATATAACTTCCTTAAATCAATTCAGAAAACAATAGGAAATTTTGTGGCAATATGGCAGACCAGATTGATTAACCATAAAACAAAGAAGAAAGAACTCCCTGAGTTCCTTGAAATCACCCGCCGAGCACGTGACTGGATTCGCCTAAATTCCCAGATTAGACAATCCACCAAATCAACAGGCCGAATCAGCCAGACTACCTTCCAGGGCCAATCCGATAAATCAAAACAAACTTCCCAAAGAGGAAACAAGTCAACAAACAAGAGTCGCAGAAATAAAGATCGACCTTGCCCATACAATTCAGAAAAGAACAATAGATTTCATGATTTTAATGACTGTTTCTATGTCAATAAGAATCTCCGAGATCCATATTGGAAGCCCGAAGAGGAAGCCCTAAACCGCTTTAGGGAAGCTTTCAAAAATAGTCCAAAATTGAGGTATTCATTTGATCAACACAGCCAAGCTCACCAAACACCTTCTTTATTTAATAACGAATCAACTGGTCAACCAAAGGTCACCTTAACAACCAGTAAACAGACTTCCTATTTAGGAAATTTGTCAACATACTATTCATCTCAGTGGGCTTTTAATACTGCTTCTGATGGCCATGTCTGCAATTCATTGAACTCCTTCATTAAATTCACTCCTATTGAGGAAGGAAGTGAAATAGTGAAGGTTGGTGATACTCAATCAATGGTACAGGGGTATAAAACAGTCATTTTCCGCCCCACTTACCCAAAAAGGAAAGGTCTATGTTTTGAACTCAAAGAAGTGGCCTATATACCAGGATTCCATATAAATGTCCTCTCAGCCTCAATCGCAGCCAGAAAGGGACTATTCCTAAATAGGAAAGGTGGATACCTGGAAGAAGCCAATAGCACGCCAGTTTGCCAAATTAGGAATATCAATAGATTGTTTTATATTCAATGAAAACAATCGCCTAATTCAACAATGGCCACCACCACCAATAAAAGGCCAATCAAACTGTCTGAACGCCCACACATGACTTCTGGAACAGGCAAAGAATGGCATGACAGGTTAGGGCATCCAAGCCAGAAAGCCCTAAATCATCTCAGTAAATCAGTTTAGGGAATTAATATCACTAATTCTTCTTCGGAGCTAGCCCCAATCGGGAAGTGCCCCACTTATAAAGTCAGCCAATCAGAGAGGCAGATTTCAAGACGGAGATTCAATAAAGGAACTCAAGCATTTGAATCAATTCATTGGGACTTGATTCATTTGGTGCCTCAACCTCGTCACCGCCGCCCCGACCCCCGAGGAGGAGGGCCTCGAATACATCGACGGCCCCGAGGGAGGTGCCGATGAGTTCGAGATCGTGAAGCGAGGCGAAGTCTCTTTCTGGTGCAAGGGAGCCGTCGTCAGTGACAAGTACAAAGGTGGCGTGGCTGGGACCAAATGCGGGTGGACCTGTAAGTTCAAAAACATCCAGCCCCTATAGTCGGAGAGAAATTGCAAGCTCTGACCGATCGGGTTTATCAGATGAGAATGGCTGCAACAACCTCGTCTGCAAGAGTGGCAAGTACATCGCCTGGCCAGCTCCAGTAAGTCATAGTCCACCACTCCATTTCTCAAGACAAGGAAGCCACTCACACACGGGGACTCTCCAGCAAAAATACAAGTTTGATTCCTACATTGTCTGCAGCTAGACGGCTTAACGTGGCTGCAAAACCCACGAGGGGGCACTTCTGCTGTGCTAGCTCCCTGCCGTGCAGTGCATTGAAGATGATGTACCCGAAGGCATTGACTTTTTATGGATATGGGCCTTAAGGAAGCTTAAGGGAAAGCGAAGTTTCTGTGTATTGGTGCAGCGACGAGCGAAAATTGAGAGGAAATGTAACTCATAATGCTTTGCTGAATTGGATTCATTGTTCTTTTTCAACGCGATTCACTGAGGGTAGATAAGACGATCCAGGATGACGTATGCCAAGGAGCTTAAATCTTAGGGCTAAATAAACAGTGGTCGACCCGTATATTCCTCCATGGAAAGGTCGGATGCACCTCCCACCCCGCCGTTTGCGGCCGTCCGCGCCCCGAGCTAGAGCCCCTTGCCCACTCCACAACTCTAATGCTTGACATACCCAAGTGACGACTCCTCGACTATGCGCACCTAGTAACGCTAATGGACGGACACATTAAACGCGAGCCTCGCCTCTGGTCTTGCGAGAGAATACCCGGTCCTCAATTTATCAATTGTGTCTAGAGCTCAAGTGGAAGCCTTCCCAATGTCCCATGATACACACAGAAAGAGCTGTCGTTGGGATCGATATACAATTGAGGGCTTATGTAGCTGGTGCCGTCTGGTGCCACCTGGTGCGTGCATTGCTGCAACAAGCAAGCAGTACCATTCCTGACCAGACTAGGTCTCAATATTGCTCTTCAGAAAGCGCATTACTGAAAGACTTATAGTAAGAGCAAGCTACTAATACCCACGAGGATTAATTTTTTCGTGACGATTTTCCGACTTCTTCGGGCCCGGATTACGCAGGAAGCCGGGATCGCCGGCACAGATCCGACAGCCGGGAAGTTTGATAAAAACGAAATAGCCACGAACAGCCGCGGGTTTCCGATGCAGAACGGCCGTGAAACATTTTCTGCAAACGGACCAGTCGAAGGTTCGCTGTCAAGGAGATAGAGATGTAGTGTGCTTCCGCGATAACGGAAAGCACCGCTCTGATAATTCGACTTTTATCTCCTTGTCAGCTACAGCGTGATACCATGGGTCTGTCGGAGGAATGGAATCGCATATAGTAGATATGTACCCGGGCTGTCGACGTTATAAATTCTATGAGCAATGCAACTGAACTCAAGCGGCTCAATGCGTCAGTTTATGAGCTTCATCAACGGTCGACTTGTGCCTGTAGACCGATGCCCGAACTCCTGCTCTTTGAGAGTCAAATAGAATCGCAAGCAAGCTTGACTGAGAGGACCCTAAAAGTGATAGCCAGCTGCTGCGGATGGAAAATGGCAGTCTTGTAAAGTATCGTTAAGATTGATTCTCTGTCACCTGGCTGAGGTAGGTAATTGTCCTAAGCTTCAACCAAAACTATTGAACTCTTTTGTCCTCTCTCTGCGAGAGATCTCTCGCAAGTGAAGCGGAATGCCCCCGTATCCCCGGCTTTGCGTCGGCTATAACCATGCACCTGGAGCATTATTTGATCGATTGTGTTTTCTGTGCGTCTAGTCTCGGCCAAGCCCGGGGAGGTCCACTTTTTCTCAGAGAGAAAATGCGGGGTAAGGGAACGAAAGGCGTGGCAGGAAACGCGATAGTCATTTTCTGGTATTGCAGTTTAAATATCGACCTCCCGTAGCAAGGACACCTGAGCTCTTTGAAGCCATTGTGCGTCTAGTGTGTCCTCTTCAGCGTTCATCAAACTTCTGCTAGAATTGCGAAAGTCCAATCTATACAGGTTCTCATCCAAAAAGCCAGACTACGCAAATGTCTCACCGTGATGAGTCGGTCCTTTCCGACCTGCAACTGGAGAGTGCACGACAGATTATGGAGGAGGACATGTCAAAGAAGCCTACCCCACAGAATGACAACCCAGGAGATCCGTTTGGGGAGGAGGTCGAAGGGCAAATGCAGTACAAGACGATGAGTTGGTGGTATGTCAAGTACACATGGCATCTTGGATCAAACCACTAACGAATTCTTCAGGCAATGTGGGATGCGTACGTCGTCCAGATATATGACCACCGATAACACAGGCACTTACAAGCAATAGTCATGATCGCCGAAACCGTGTCCCTGGGGATCCTATCGCTCCCAGCGGCCGTTGCAGCCCTGGGAATCGTTCCGTACGTCTTCCCCACCTCCCCCCACAGCAACAAGGGCAGGTTCTTACCCATTGCTACCAGCTCAATCATCGCCCTGCTCGGACTCGGGGGCATGGCAACATACACAGGCTACGTGATCGGGCAGTTCAGATGGCGATATCCGCATGTGCACAGCATGGCCGACGCAGGGGAGGTGCTGTGGGGCTCGTTCGGCCGTGAGCTGCTAGGAGGGGGTCTCATCCTCCTACTCATCTTTGTGATGGGCAGCCATCTGCTGACCTTCTCGGTGGCGATGAGCACGATGACGGAGCATGCGACCTGCTCCATCGCCTTCAGCATCGTAGGCTTCGCCATCTCGCTGCTCTGCACACTACCGCGCACTATGCGAGGAATGACCCTGATGGCTATTATCTGTACGTGGTCACCCCCACGCTTAACACCCCAATACGCCCACCTTTACACAGCCACCACTAACCTAAACCCAGGCTTCATCAGCATCCTCTCCGCCATCTTCGTAGTAACCATCGATCTCGGCATCATCAACCAAGACCACTACCACGCCACCGCCGTGCACCGCACCGACCTCAACAAAGGCTTCCTAGCCATCACCAACATGGTTTTCGCATTCGGTATACTCTTCCTTACCCTTCCTTCTTCCTCCCCCCTCATCGCAACCCCCCACCCCAAACCCCCAAGCTAAAATGGACCAAAAGCCGCCCACGCCGCCTTCTTCAGCTTCATCTCCGAACTAGCCCAACCCAAAGACTACCCGAAAGCACTCTACCTCCTCCAAACCATCGACACAACCCTTTACATCCTCGTCGCCGTCCTCATCTACTACTTCGCCGGCCCGGGCGTCGTGTCCCCGGCATTGGGATCGGCCTCGCCGGTGGTGCGGAAGGTCGCGTATGGAGTTGCCTTGCCGACTGTACGTTTCCCCCGGCCCCCTTTACAATTTATCAATTCCCTCCAGTCTCTACCCACCGCAACCCTAGAAACCCAGACGACTAACCCCCTCCCCACTGTGGGCCCGAAAAACGAAAAGATCATCATCTCCGGCGTGGTCAACGGCCACATCGCTTGTAAATACATCTACATCCGCTTGTTCCGCGGCACGGACCGGGTGCACGCGACCGACTGGAAGAGCTACGCGCTGTGGGCGGGGATCGCGCTGGGCGTGTGGGCGCTGGCCTGGGTCATTGCCGAGGCGATTCCGAGCTTTAGCAATATCTTGAGTCTGGTGGTGCGTTTCCTCCCTTTCCCTTCCGTTGAACAGAAAGAGGAAAAGGAGAAAGAAAAAGAGCCTGGTGAAGCGGAGAAGTTAACTTGATGTTGGTGGAATTAGGCTTCGTTGTTTGCAACGTGGTTCACTTGTACGTTGTCCTTCCCCTTTCTCGGTTCAGCTGCGTACGGAGTATGAATGGTCAAGCTGACTGAGGACTGGGAATGTGTTAGATGGACTTCCGGGGATTTTCTGGCTGTATTTGAATCGAGGGTTGTGGTTCAGTAGCTTTGGGAAGTTCTCGCTGACCGTGGTGAATGGGTTTATGTTTTGCGCCGGGGCGATCATTGTAAGTTTCTCTGCTGTGTGGCATGTCTACTTCATGAAGTACAGCTAATCATTAGGTGTAGTGTGGGCTGGGGCTCTATGTTTCAGGGAAAGCAATCCATGAGACGCCTGCGCAGGCCTCGTTTTCTTGTGCTAGTTCGTGAGGGCCACACCTAGAGAGGACTTGAGTCTGAGTTAAGTCCGGTGGGTCGAAGATACGGAATTGCATGCAGGACAGGGAGACACAGAAGTGAAAAAGAGTCTTAAAATCACGCGACTAACATCAGAGGGGCTTCACGATGGAACAAAATATACTACACCCAACCATGAACAATAGCCACCCGCCATGACGGCATAATCATAACACATACAGAACAAAAACTACCACTTAAACTTCTTTGGCACAAACCTACTCGCCTGACTCTGTAGAAAACCCTTCTTTTCCTGCTCCGCCTGCGGCTCAGCAGCAGCCTCCTCTGAGACCTCCTTCGTCTCGACGTCTGGCTCCTTCTCCTCACTCTTCTGCCGCCGCTCGATGATCTCCACCGCCCAGCCCATCGATGCCATCTTCGCGAACATAAGTGGCGTTGCCTTGTTCTTCCCTTCTGCAGACGGATCCGCGCCCGCGTCTAGCAGCAGCTCCACCGTCCGCTCCCACGAGGCTTGGCCATCCAGATCCGCAAGGAGCTCTGCTTGACCCTGGGCGCGCAGCTCATAGGCGATCGCCCCGGCAGTCTGCAAGAACAGAAGCAGCGGGGTGCGGTGCTCCTCGTCCTTGGCGTTGATGTCCGCCCCGTGCTCAATCAGCCGCTTCGCCATGACCTCGCTGTCCATGCCGACGACGGCGACATGGAGCGGCGTCTGGCCGACGCTGTCGCGGATATTCACGTCAGCGCCGTGAGCGAGCAGTGCGTCGACGGTCCGCTCCGCGTCTTTGACTTTCACAGCGATGTGGAGGGCGGTCTGCGCCGTGTTGATGGCGTGGTAGGTGTCGATGAGGGTCTTGGATGCCTTCCACGCCGCGAGACCCTTGGCGGCCAGGCCCATGCCGACGGTGGTCTTGCGGTTGGGGTCTGCGCCGCCCTTGAGAAGGGCTTCAACGAGGGCTTCTAGGCCAGGGACCCCTGCCGCTTTGTGCAGGGGGGTGATGCCGCTGCTGTTGGTGACGTTGGGGTCGGCGGAGTGGGCCAGGAGTGTGATGACCGTTTCGACGGAGCGGCCGTCGATGGCGTAATGCAGCGCGGTGTTGCCGCCGCTTCGAGTAAAGATGTTGGGTCGGGCGCCGGCTTTGAGCAGTTCCTTGACCATCTTGGGGCCCGCGTCGGACCGTTCGGCGGCGGCGAAGTGCAGCGCCGTGCGACCGGGGTGGAGGAGCCCAATGGTCGTCGCATCGACGATGGCCCCGTTCTGCAGCAGCCAGGTGACCATCTCGACCGCCTCGGAGTCCGCCGCAATGTGGATCGCACTCCAGCCGGATGTGTCGGGCGCCGCGACGGCCGATGGCAGCGAGAAGATGGACATATTCCAGGAGGTGGCGCGATCAGCCAGCCACGGGAGATTGAGTCGAGCGGACACGAAGAGCAAGCTGGTGCTAGTGGAGAAGCCTGAGTCTGTTTGTCAAGTAGAACACGTTAGTGCTGCGCACGATTCGGAGTGCTTGAAAAATACGACTTACACTTTCCATGCGTCCATCGCTTCAAAAGATCATAAGCCTTCAACCAGTTCTGCAAGGACACTGATTCTGCCTCGAAGAATCGCTTCATGCCAACCACGTCACTTTCCTCCCGAATCTGGCTTTCGCGGAGATGATCTCCAAGATACTCGATGGAATATTGGAGGAAGGGATAGCCCGCGAGGTATTCCTGTCTAGTCTTGGTAAGCTCGAGTTCATCGATCTTCCAATCCTTATTCACCGGTGGCTTGGGCACATCATGGCGCTGAATCTCCTCAAACTGCAGATATGCCAAACAGGCCGAGGCCATCTGTCGATGGGCATCCGACTTGCTCATCCCAAACCGGGGATAGTCCTTGGCGCCCTCCTCGCTGAAAACATGGGTCAAAAAGTCCTTGACAGATTGATGGCTCAGATAGACAGCGCCACTCCGGACTGCGAAAAGAGTGCCCCAGCTGTTCTCGATACTCTGCCGCAACGCCTGGAGATCCTCCTCGCTTGCGCTTGCGCCCGTGTACTCCTTCCCTTCCTGGAACGTGAGAATCACATCCAATTCCCGCAGAGTCAATGGGCGACCGGCGAAGTAGATCCACATGAGCAGTGTCCGCAACCGCCCGACCACGTCCCGCGACTGTCGCTCCAGTATTGCGCTGTAGAAGGCTTCGACATCGGACGGGATGTTGTGCAGCCTTTCCTTGACCCGGGCCTCGGTCCAGACACCCTCCCAGGTGGACAGGTCATCGAGAACCAGCGACAGCCACATGAACATGCCTTTGGAGCTTTCCTTAAGTTGGCCCGTGATATCTTCGCGAAGCGTGTCTGGGAACTTGCGATACTCCTGAATGCGACGAACCCTTCGCTCGGCGACCTGCCCGATGTCCTCCTGGTTCCCTTCGGGCATGTCCACCGTGAACTCGGGAAGCATCTTGTCAGAGACAATGGCACTGCCTCGGTCCGAGATGATGCACCGGAAGGTGAACTTGCGGCCCAGGTCGTTTGCCTTCTTGCTGATTCTGGTGGACAAATCATTTACGATCCGAAGAATTGGGGCGATGAAATGCCCGCACTGATCTAACCCGTCGATGACAAAATACAACACCTCCAGACTGGGATCAGCCACGATGTCCTCGATGATCCGAAGCAGAACATCGCGCGAGTGGAACTCGTCCACTTCAATCGTGCTGCCGTTAGAGGAGCCCTGCAAGTCTTCAATATTCTGCACATGCTGCAGTGCGTACTTAATCAGACCGCGGTTCTGCTGTAGCAGCTTGTATAGCAAGGTTCTAAGAACCCATATGGGGGCCTTGCGGTGCTCATTCTTGTCATCGCAAAAACAAGCCACCGCAATCGTCTTCCCAGGCGTTCCGACCTCTGGGCTTAGGATCACATCTTCGGCCAAGGAAGGAGATTGGGGACTGGTGCTCGAGCGCAGACTGGAGTGAATAGCTCTTGTGAGAAATTTCAGCAGTACAGTCTTCCCACTGCCGGGAATCCCTCGAATGTACAGCGGTGTGGTTGACGGGGGATCGGTTAGGATCCAGCTCCGAAAGGCTGCACACTCAAAAATCCATTCGCAGGTCCCCGGAAACGCGCGAGCGATGTCGTGTCGGTCCCCGGAGTCGCCTGCGACTAGAGCGTCGAGTAATTTCTCTTCGACCGTCTTCTTCTCTCCTGTAGACTCATCAAAAAGTGTTAGCTCTGCGCATGCGCCCAAGACAAGATACAACTCGTCATCAACGCTCTCTTACCCATGTAGACGGAAGCTCCGGCAGCGATGGTGACCTGTTGAATGGCATCGCTGTAGAAGGATGCTTCCATCGAGCCATAGTTTTGACCCAGCTGAAGTCCAGAGTTTGTCGAATTGTTGAATGCGGCTGATGCCGGTGGTGGTGCCTGGAGCCATAGTGTCAGCCATCAATCTACCTCCTCTTCCAATGAAGCACAATACTCACTGTATCGACCATCGTGCTAGACTCTTCTCAGAGATTGCCGCAGTCTTGAATCTTCAGACTGAAGCGCGAGTGGACAAGCGCACGGTCGTACGCAAGTCGTCGTTAAATAAGACCGATCTCATGGGACGCACCCGGTGCAGCAAGCAAGTTCTGCTTGACAGTAAGCAGGGGTTGCATCTCCGCATCTGCTGAAAAAGTCAACACTGCCTCGATTGGGTGCCACCGGGATGGACGGCATTCTCCTAGTCGAGTTCAGTTGTCAGAAGACTTTCAGCCCTCCACGCCGCGGGTGTGATCATAGGTGCAGATTTCAGCTGCATCCAATGAGGGGGCAAATATGCACCTCGCTTGCAGTCACCCAAACAAACCACTCCCCGTCAGCATCGATCAGCGCTCACACCTCATCCCGATGCACATCCACCCCCCCTCTCCATACTCCGTACAATTGATCTAGCTTGCTGCAGGAGATGATTCATGGCCGAGTTCCCCCTCCCCCCCCCCTCAACACACGCACGTACGGCACCCGTTCGAAACGGTGTGGAAGGCAAGCAGTCTATATTGACTTTTAGCGCCAGCCATTCAGTTTGTGGGTTATGGATTTTGCGATTCCATTGGACCAAAGTACGATCCGTCGCGATTGGGCCTCGTTTGGGATTGTTGCAGCTGCTGGATCTGCGATTGTCCCTCCTGAGGGACGATGCCCGATTCCTCGGGATGCTCCTCATCATGAGTGGGAACATAAATTCGGTCGGCCCCAGCAAAAAGAGATAGTCCCAATTTTTATCACCACTGATCCCACCGTTATTCTGATATATATCTGTTGTTGAAGGTGTGGCATTACCAATGGAGCTGAAAGTGATCCGGGACCCCGGCGACGCTCGCGTGGAGTAAGTTACACCACACTTCTTAAGTGTACGACATTGCAAGATTATTTCTACAAGTCGCATGGTTTAGGGAATACTGATCATGGAACTCTGAAGCATTGTTTTCGTCCACGGCTGGCATGGCGAGCAGCCCGGCTGGACCTCTGCCGTCAAATCAGTGTTCTGGCCAGAGAAGCTCTTCGCGAGCAAGGTTTCCGAGGCGCGCGTGTTCTCATTCGAGTACGATATTACTCTCGAAACGTTCTGGAACGAGGAAGACCTCATCACCGAATTTTCCAATGAGCTGATGGACCAGCTGATGGATCAACGCACCGAACCGGAGAAGGTTGCCCCGCCCCGCCCTTCTAACCTTCGCAGCTGCTGATAATACGACCAGGAGAAACGAGCTGTGATTCTTGTAGCGCATTGCCTTGGAGGGCTGATCTGCGAGAATGTAGGCTTCCTGGCGTGCGGTCCAGCCGCCCCCTTCCAAACACCCCCTGGAGTCAAAGGTTGACAAACAAGCATAGGCGTTGGTTCGAGGAGCCGAGCACGACGACCGAAAAAGTCTCGTCAGCTGTGTCAAGGGGCTTCTTCTTCTCGGAACCCCACATTACCGCCCGGAGGTGTTGAGTGAAGCAAACAAGTACTTCGAGCTAGCGGGTGAAGAGGCCCCTAGTGAGTTTGGTCTGGAAGAAAAGTCCGAGTGGGTGCTGGGCATCCCGCGGGAGTTCGCTCAGCTCCGTGCCGCCGGGTTGGAGATGGACATCCAATGTTTCTACGAGGGATCCTCTACCGATCTCAACGGGAAGGGGGTCAAGATCGTGGAGATGGCCTTGGCGCGGTGCCCCGACGGGCCTCCCGCAGAGCGGCTGGCAGCCAACCATGTGAAGATGAGCCAGTTTGAGGATGAGAATGATCGCGACTTTGTTAAAGTACTGCGCGTCCTGAAGAAATGGGTGGCCAAGGTTCCTGCCCCCGAGAAGGATGGAGGCACTACAGTCAACAACGTCTCTCACGCCTCCTTTGCGGGATCGACGAACTCGGGGTACCAGTTGGGTCAGAATGTTGGTAACCAAAGTGGGTTCGTTTTTGGAAGAGCATAGTGGTGGAGTTGTTAGCATGCAATGTTATGAAGATGATGAAATCTAGCTTTGAAGCTTTCTGGAATGATGCTATCGTGCATCGAGTGCTGTTGTGTTACCTTGGAATTGTTCAGAGGCTGTGGGCGGGTAAGCAAGGTAGACGTAGTCGGGGGTGCAGAACCCCAATTGGCGTAAGGCATGAAGTCTCGCAGCGTATTTGATGCCCAGAATAGAGTTTCGCCTGTATACTGATAACAGGTCAGCCAGGAATCAAGGTGGAAGGTCTGCGATCAAGCCGATTAGTTGTCAGACGGGCCACTTGGAAGGCCGGAATCGAACATGGCCCTATGGCTCAACACACGGTCCAAGTGAGGGGCGATGGGAGGGGTTCCCCAAAAGTTTGACAAGTGTATCACAGACCCACACCAGTTAGAATCATGACAAACATTCATGACCCCCTGCTATCGGATATACCCGGAGGGGTGCCATGCAGATGATCCCGTACGTGGGTATCTGCTATTGGTGTTGCTGCCTGCCGCGGGCGCTACGGTGGCTAGCTGATGAGACGGGAAAGCCTTGTGAGAAGGTGCCAACCTCAGCTTGCCGGCGTGTCCGAACATCGCGCCGTTGGCTGTTCTGGACATAGATTGCAGAGCACGGCAGCACCGAGCATTGCACCGTGGACGCGGAAGATCACAGGACGTGGGGTTGAAAGCCGTGTGTGGACTGAGAAGGACCAGTGTCCGTGCGATCGATCGATCTTATCTGGTCTGAACTTCCCACCACAGGGCATCGTGGCCATGTACTCGTTTTCCAGGGCGTGACCACTTCTTCTGTCGAGTCTTTACCACACATCGGCCTGAAGAATATGGCAATCGAACCAGCAAGCAATGCATCGGCCGAGGCGTCAGACCTTGCCCAGTTGTGGCAAGGCGCCGTGGAGGACTATGAGAAGAGAACTGGGAAGAATCTGAGATTGGGTCAATTCAGGAGTATGAACGATGTGATGACAGGAACGGAAGGCCTTGCAACCAGATTCAAAGACTTTCGCGATGATAAATCGAAGATGGCCAAAGTCCGCACTGCGTTAAAGAACAACATGTGGATCATCCAGAAGGTTGTCAACACCATCCAGACGGTCGGAACTGCGGTTTCGGTGAGTTGGGCTCATTTTACAACATGTGGCATCATTTTTGACTCGCACATTTTAGGCATTTCCACCTGCCGTCCCGGCCAGTTTGATATTCACGGCCTTCGGCCAAGTCATGCAGGTATGCGCTCATTGCGAAGAGAACGTCTATTGCATCAGCACGTTTGACTAAAATTGAGCCTAGTCATTCGCCGATACATCTGCAGACTATGACAAGATTATGGGTTTCTTCGAGTTCACACATCGCTTCTTCGATCGCCTTTCGATAATCGAGGAGAGAACTCCATCTCTACCTCCATTCCAACGATGCGTCACACGCGTCTTCTCCAGCATCCTCAAGCTCTGCGCCGTCGCGCAGAAGTATGCCACAGAGAAAAGATTCAGTATGTGCTTCCGCCTCGTTCTTCGAGCAATCTTTGATTTGTTGAAGCGTGGCTAATGCTAATTTCGACCGTCAGAGAAATGGTTCGAGAACCTGGTAAAGGGAGCCGATGGAGATCTTACCGCAGCAAACACCGAGATGGAAGAAGCCATCAACGAGCTAAGCCAAGCCGTAGGCCTAGCGACACTGAGAACGGTCGAGATCATCGACGAGGTTGTCAAGAGCATGAACGGGCAGGTAGAATTCCTTGTCGCGAACGCCACCCTCCTCGATGAGCGAACGGAAGTAATCCAGTCGAACACCAACACCATCATGGAACAGAATCAGGATCTCGGGTCCAAGCAGGATGCAATGACGCAGTTGCAAAAAGAAACACTGGAAATGGTGACCCAGCAGTCCCGACTGTTCAGCAGCGTGGTTGGCTACTTCGGGTCAGTCCAGATGGGCGAGAATTTTGGAGACAGTTTCAAGGCCAGCGTGTTGAAGCTCGGAGTGGTAAGGCTGCGACTGGCGCGCTGGGGACAGTCGGTCGGCTTGGCCAATATAAATGATGTGCACTCCCTGGAGGAGTCCAAGCTATCACCTGACGACATACCCCGGGTATCTGAGCTGTTGGAAGGGATACTCGACCAGTTTGCTGATGCTGAAAGAATCTCGAAGCGATTTCAGCTGCGTCATCGCAATGCGACCGCTGTTCTTGATCCTAACAAGGACCTGGACAAGGTCGCCGCATCGCTGCATCAGAAGATGAATGATCTCTCTCTTCGAAGACAGGGCAGCTCGGATGCAGAGCCCACTAAGGAACTGACATTGTACGAAGAGAAGAATTTCACGAGACTGATCGAGGACATTAACGAGTTGGTAAATGACCTGGTCGAGTTGTTCCCGGGGATCGAGGATGCGCAACGCAAGCTGGCAGAGGAAGAGGTGTCGGAGATGAAGAGCATCAAGGGGGCGCTACCTATCCTGAAAGAAGTGGCTGCCGATCAAGACAATCTGTTGACTGAGACCGTCGTAAAGGTGATCCAGCAAACCTCGACGACGACGTATACCAACTCGGTGGTTTTCTCAGGAAACAACTCGGGGTTTCAAGTGGGAAACAACGCAGGGAGAATCGGCAACGTGCGGTGGAACTGAGGCAGGCAAGCCGGGATGGAGCAGTGGTCACAATAGAGGACAGAATCTATTTACCACGAAATACATAAGGTCAAGCTTTTGTCGAAGTGATGATAAAGTAGCAGTGGCTGTGCGTTCTGCGGGGCGATGGAATGTAGAATCCTGTACTGTTCGCGTACGTCGGCGTTATTTCGTGAATGTGTTCCCAAAATAGTGGGTGGTTGTTGGGTTATATTTATCAAAAGGGTAGGACTCGGTAACCAGCAGGACCGGTGGCGTACTTGGGAACACACTGGCTGATCGTAGAGGTAAATGCCCCCGGTCCTGCGTTCGAATTCCGGCTGTGGCACTTCCAGACGCTGGCTCTACCATTCCAGGATTCAACGGTATGAAAACACCCGGGGATAAGAGGGGTTTTCGTAGCACTGTTCGGGGTTATCCTCCAACAGCGCGAGCTTTTTGCCCTTCTATTTCTTATTTTCTTTTCTATTTATTACCCACTGTAGATAAAGTGCGAAATGTAGCTCTATACTGTGGTCATTACTCGACACCCCTCACAACTGCGAGTTCTACTCGAGCAAGACACCGTCCTGCTAGATCCCCATACAAGTCGCCACCTCAACCATCTTCAAGAAGGCAATTCATCCTTCCGAATACCCTGTGCAATCCATATAACACTCTCTCTGACATTTTCGTATCCCGGATCAAGAGCCGAGTCATATTTGTTCATCTCGTCATGCGTTGTGTTGAGATATATGTGTCGAGCAGTTCGTGTCCCCTACCGAGGTCATGTCAACCAGCGCTTTTGTCTATGGCACTCACGGGTCCAGAAGTACCTCAACATGCGTTTGTACAGAATTTGCGCCTTGCTCGTGGCCATAGACTGTCCGAAAATCCTGACTGATTCCCTCATACCCCCGCAGGGTATGAAGTAACCAAGACGCCTCCTTGAAGTAAGCATCATCCGCTGCATGAGCCCCGCCACTAATGGCCAAGTAGCTCGCCAAGCCCTCGAGTCTGGCATCCAATTCCGGGGTACCCATATAGAGGACTCCACAAGTGGACCTCTTCACCCCGTGAAACTTTTCATCCGGGTGGGAGGCGGAATAGAGCAATGCCTGCCGAGAAAGTGGTTGTCAACCCTCTTGGCCGTCTTGGGGGTTACAGGGGCAGACATACACCCTTGACAATCGACCCTCCTGCGCTATGGGCAATGAATACAAGTGGAAGCTCATGAGTCTATGCTCCGCTGGGGATAAGCTTTCAACTCAGTAGCCATACATTGACAAATGCTTGCTTACTTTCGAGTTCTCTCTGTGTTGCCACAGATCACTAACGAGTTTCTGCGATAGTGCCTGCATCGAAGGTTCTCTGCCAGCGCAGCTCGAGTCCGGGGAGCTATATCCCCATGAATGAATATTCAGCTTTGGCATGTCTTGAGCAAGCATGTCTCTCAGCCAATTGACGCCCGACGCACTTGTCCAAGAGGCTTGCGGGTGGCCCTTCCATCCATGCACGGCGACAAGGCTAGTATCGGTCACTCAGAGGTATGAGAATTAAGGTGTTGCAAGAATCAACGTACTCAATCTCTGGCTCCGCTGCGGTATGTACGATAGTGAGATTTGTCCTGATATCATCTTCTTGTGGTGGCCCCGGTGAGTCCTGCTCACAATCAGAGAAGATAAGATCGGGCCGATCGGGAAACCTGACGTTTCGAGGGGCTTCGGATCTCGCGAAGAACCGAATGCATTTGAAGGGCATGATGGTATGATGAGAATGGCCTTTCAAACCCTTGCATTCTCTACCAAAAGCAAGTGGGCACTGATCTTGATACCCGACAACCCGCATCGCCGGCCGGATGTTTTGGTTCAGCCTGCAGTGGGGCGCGGGGTAACTGCGGTTTGTGTCGTATTATTCACTCGGTTATGCACATAAGACACGGCTACGCATAGTGGGCCCTGCAAGTATGTCTCCTGTCATGTTCATGATCACTTGTCTACCGTGGGCGTATCGACCCAAAGTCATTGCTAATGCTAATACCGTTACATATTCATCGCCACCGCCACCGTGATTACTACCTATGCTTGTGTCGATGACTGAGATCCCAACCTCCGTAATTGTGTAGTGTCGCCAGCGGGCAGCCCATAATACCACTGACCAAATGTCTTTATATTTTCAATCCTTCTTGCGAAGGTCAAACAACCGCGTCGGATGCACTACTAGCGAGGTGCCGTTGAAATATGCCTCAACCAATCGAGCGTGTTGGGGCTCCATGAAGGAGAAGAGCAGAACCTTTCCGAACCTCGAGTCAGGACCTGAGGATGTTCCGGGGGTTATAGGTGAGCGTTACCAGTGCAGTCAGCTGCGCGATGAAGCGGGAGGCCCCTTACTCTGCGATCGGCTAGCGCTTAGTCGGTTGACATTTCCGCGGACCTCGGCTCTGTCTGGCTTCCACAAATAAGAACCAAAGCATTCGGAGTCCGGCCGGTCGTAGGCCATAGCTTCGTGAGACACAGACCAGGGTATGATTCAGTAGTCGCTTGGTGGACAGATAAGAGCTCGGGCCTAATGAATCATTGACAGCTCCGATAGTTCGGCAGCCGAGGATGCTGTTCTTAATAAATACTGCCCCTCTTCTCACCGGGGCCGAAGAAGGAGCCTGTGGCCGCAGACGCATCATTGTCTCGTCGAGAAAAAAGATACAGCAGGCGCAATGGCTGAATCGAAGAACGTTGCCTTGGTCTTTGGGGCCAGTGGTATCTCTGGCTGGGCCGTCACCAATTGCGCTCTCTCTTACCCCACACCTACCACCTTTAACAGAGTGATTGGCTTGACAAACAAGCCTCTACCTTTGGAGAAAAGTGGTTTACCGGGTGATGCTCGACTGGAGTTGCACAGCGGCGTGAATCTGCGAGGGGCTCTTGACGAGGTGGTTGCCCGATTGCAAGAGAAGGTCCCCAACCTAGAAGCAGTCACCCACGTGTATTATCTTGGTACGTAAGAAGCCTGACAGGAATTAATCACAGTCTAATCATACCAGCCTACTCCAATGCGACTGCATGGTCGATGGATGTGATGGCAATCCGAGATATCAACGTGAAAATGACATATAACGCCGTGCACGCCGTCGATAAGCTGTGCAAGAATCTGAAGTTCTTTGTGCTTCAAACTGGAACAAACGTATTTACTGTCCAAATAACACTCAGCGGTTTCTGCTGACCTTGCGCACAATTACGGAGTCTCTGTCTTCCGCTTCCAGGAACACATCGAGATCAGCCCTCCCTTGCGCGAGGATAACCCGCGCATTCCTTCGCCCTGGGGCGACGAGATCTTCTACTATGCGCAGGTCGATCTGGTCAAGGAAGCCAACAAGGGAAAGTCCTGGAAATGGTGCGAAGTCCGACCGGATCAGATTGTAGGTCCGTCATTCCTAGTTCCTGAATCCTGACCGACGCTGACACCGCCGATGGGCAGGCCACGTCCCGATCCCCACCAGCATGACCTACGTCGAGCCCCTCGCCCTCTACCTGATGCTATACCGTTACGTGAACGGCCCCGGAGCCACACCCGTCTATCCCGGCTCCTACGCGAACTACATCCACTCGCATACGCCCTCGTCGCAGGATATCATCGCCCGCTCAGAGCTCTACCTTTCGCTCGAGAAGCCGGACCAGGCGCACGGAGAGGCCTTCAACACGGCCGACAACGCCGCACCCGCACCGTTCTCTATCGTCTGGCCCAAGATGTGCGAATACTTCGGTCTGACTGCTCAGGCTCCCACTCCCGAGGTCAAGGGCTGGACGGACACTGACAAATGGTGGATCGCGCACCAGGACGACTACAAGCAGATGTGTGAGGAGTACGATCTACATCCGCGCGAGATCCCCGCGGCGACATGGATCTTCCTGGCGGCAGGCATGAGCTTCCTGGCTCGCGACCGCGACCTGAGCCTGGAGAAGATCCGCAGTGTGGGATTCACGGAGGAGTACCCGGTGGCGTATGGGTATTTCCGGGTGTTTGATCGACTGGCTCAGGAGAAAATTATTCTCAGCAAAGCGGCTTGGTCCAAGTAGGTCGTGGGCTAACTGTGGGACCGAGCATGACCGCGGCAGGTTTCTAATCGTAATAGTGGTCATATAGGCCTGTTAATACTCCGTACAATCAGGATTCAATGACTCTTGCAGGCTTCCCTGCTATTAATCATATTATCAACAAGTTCCTAGATAAGCCAAGCAGTAACAGTACCAGGCCGAACGGCAAAAATCCCATCCCTTTTGTACTCCGTAAACTACCCTGGTCAAAAAGGCGGGGAAACTACAACCAAAAACCCACACGGTAGTTGGATCTTCGGGCGGGTGGAGAGCGGAGCGGTTCGGTTCGGCTCCTCCGGCCGACTGCGCGTATAACGTGGGACCTGCGAGATGTGGCACGAAGCATCAATTAGGGCGGCTGCAGTGATAGTGTTAAAGTGAAATTTACGGAAGGGACATATTGCTCGCAGCTGAAATTTACAAGTAACTCACGTAGGTGGCTGGCTAGACTAGACGAACTAACATGTTAGTGCTTATGGCCAGCTGGGGCTTGACTTGACTAGCCTGTGTTTGGGGCCGGTCTGTGAGCCAATCCCTGTCACTCACAAACTCCTTGAGGGTGTCTTACAGGAAGAGGATTGGACCTCAATTAGCCGTGAGAGGCTGTGTAAGAGGTCATTCTGCTCTCATATGAATCCCGTTGCAAGGTCAGAGGCTCTTGAGTTCATAAAGGTCCGTTATGGGTGGCATATTGACCGACCAGTAGAGGGGGAATCCTTCTGAAGCAAGCATTTCCTGGATTACGAGGCCAGCCCTGTAGGCAAGTGAGCAGTGTATGTATTTCAGTCACATTCAAATAAATTCTCGACGTCAAAAGTTGCCAATCTTCAGATCTATGCTCTTTGACTACATTATGTGCCTAGTTTACAAAAACACCCACGGCAGAGACAGCAATCTCAACTGCTCGAGGCCCTCGCCGCCTCCAATTTCTCGAAATAAAAGCTCACCACATCCTTGACCGCGTCCTCAAACGGCCGGAATTTCACCCCCAGAGCGCGCTCCGTCACAGTTGAATCGTAGGCGATAGGGAGGGTAGGCAAGCTGGCCTGCTTGAGCTGGCCGGCAGCCACCGCGGCGGGGAAATTCTTTTCGACGATGCGCCACGCGTCTGCATAGTTGACGAGCGAGCAAGCACCGAAGCTGTTCAGGCCCCCCGCGGCGGAGTCCAGCTGCAGGACCTTCAGATACACCTGCGCCAGATCATCGATGTGGACATACCCGCCGTGGATGGGGGCGGGGCAGTCAATCCCCGTCACACTGCGCAGCAGTATCCCACAGGAGCTGCTCTTGGCGATGGCCTCGTCGGCACTCAGCACCAACTCATCGCGCCCGTAGACGTAGCCGGGAATCACGCGGGCCACCGAGAACGGCGGCTTCTCTTGCTCAATAAAAGCGTCCGTGTCGTTAAGCTCCGTGATCTTGGCCAGAACGTAGGCCTCAAAAACATTGGAGAAGGTATCGGGGACTCCAGGCAGGGTCACGCGGGAGGTGGCGGTGACGGTGACGGAGGGGTCGGGCATGGGGGCCATGTTGGCGACGATGGATGAGGTGACCAGGACACGTTTGATGGTGTGGAACTTGAGGGAGGACTTCAGCAGATTGGCAGTGCCCTCGACGGTGGGTTTCCAGACTTGGGTGAGAGAGTCGAAGCCGGGCACCGGCACTGGAGACCCCGTGTGGATCACGTACGTCGCATCTTCCAACGCGACGTCAAATGCATGCTCCGCAAGGATGTCCGGGACGATAGCGTAGGTCAGCCGGTCACCGGGATTAACCTTTTGGATGACAGGATTCGAGAGGATGAGCTGGGCCTTTTCCTCAGAGCGCACGGTGATTCTGATCTTGTAGTCGCTCTTGAGAAGGAGTTCTTGTAGAACGCGGAAGCCAATTAG
Source organism: Aspergillus aculeatus ATCC 16872 (assembly GCF_001890905.1). Classification (NCBI taxonomy): domain Eukaryota; kingdom Fungi; phylum Ascomycota; class Eurotiomycetes; order Eurotiales; family Aspergillaceae; genus Aspergillus; species Aspergillus aculeatus. The sequence goes on from NW_017962999.1 coordinate 105,060, forward strand.
GCCGGTGGCACCCGTGAGGAGGACAAGAGGGGCCATTCTGTGATGGGGAAAGAGAGCAGTGAGTGAGCAAGAGAATTTGGGTAAGTGTGAAGCAATGAAGACAAAAGAAAATGAGATTCGGCGCAAGAAACTATTTATATTCGGTCAACGACAGAGTTAGGTGGGAAGGGGGTGCCTTACAGCTAGTGCGTCAGCCTCTTTCCTTACCAGAAGGGGTAGGTTCCACTAATAGGTGCAATTAGCGTGTTCTGGTTCTGACTGTATCGTGTATCGGTTGGAGATCATTATACAGTACAGTACAATCATATGGATATTAACAGTTCCCCGCCATGTGGAGCTTGCATTTGGCGCTAATTTGGACACTGTTTGTGCTGCGGAGATTAAGCACAGCCTCTGGTGGGAACAGGAGGTCAACAAGCCTCATGGTCCCACTCCCTTCAGATGTAACTAACCTATTAACCCTCTACCTCTGGCTTGTGGAGCTCCTAGGTAATCCTTAGTTTGATATAGTCCCCAAGCCTGTCGTATTACACTTTCCCTAGCCCGAGACGCGGCTGTTATACCGAACATGCGTCTGCGTACAAAGGCATGGATATCATCTGCACGTCCATGTTCGCACTTAGAATGGAATTTTCAGGGTTTACGGCTCAGACTTTGGAAACACCACAGCATCGCTCCATCAGATAGAGCCTACGATCCGGCTACCCCAAGTCCATCGAGACTGCGATCGACCGTAAGTTGTCGGCAAGTATTGCAGCAATGGCAGAAGGAAAAATTAAAGGCAATAAAAGAAAAATGAGTTTAGAGATGTGTGAGTTTGGGGCCGAGGAGTGCGCCTTGAATAGTTACAGGTCCTGTAACAGAGATCTCGACTCATAAAGCTTGCGGGTGAACCATTTTCACTGAGAGAAGCCGGGCGAACAGGTTCCCAGGTGATTTGTGCTCCGGTCATGAAAGAAAGCAGCACCTGCTAACTTATATCTGCTTTATGCTGATCAGCGCCGGATACAATGCCCGTGTTGGAGCGCCGTGGGCTCCGAACTCCAGATGCGCAATTACAGCTCTTCTACAAATTGATTTCCCCGCGATCTGGCAACCTGGCCGGCTGAAATGCGATAGCTTTAGATGGAAGTGCAGGAAGTGCAACTACGTCGAAAGTCCCTCCGCAACGTCTCCACTTATATTCACCCATCAAATCCTTCCGTATGTAGAGGCCGGGCGACAAAACCATGGTCAGTGGCACGTCGATCCACGAGTTAGGGCCAGCCGCCCTGCAGACCTCCCATGACAGTCTTGGACTCAACAACTACTCCTGAAACTATGAGATGGGTGCCACGAGACACTCTGGCTACGCAACCGTCTGCACCAAACTGGATGCGGCAATGCCGAGGGAAGCGATTTCCGGGCATGCATGCATGCATGCATGCATCTACCCTCCCTCGCTGGAAACCCCCCCGGCGATGGGGACGAATCCGCTCGCTCGGTTCTGAAGTTCCGAGGACTAGAATGGCTCTCCTGCATATCTCACGGAAAAGAAAAACGAAACGAACACCACACCCTTGCCAAGTGGCATTCTCGATTCACTAAACTGAACTACCGAGTATTTACCGAGTATGTCCACAGCAGAGAGAGATCATAATGATAGGCGTTAGGACTGTATTCCACACCCCACCTCCTTACATCCCACGCTTCCACACGCTCACCCAATCCGTGCCATTTCCCATCGCATGCGACCGTTCTGCTTTCCAATGAGCGATTCTGGAGAATCCGACGGACTGAACACTTTCTTCCTCAAGTGAGGGGCTTCCATCCACGTCATAGATGATCTCCCGCCCAGGATAGCCCAGGTGTGCCAGATACACCGATGACGGAGAGGCATACGGCGGGCCCCCGGCGGATGACTTCTTGGTGGTGGGGAACTCGACGCAGACAATCGTGCTTTCCGGGTGCGTGGAAAGCAACTCCCAGTATCGCTGGGCCCACGCAGGGCGGAGGTCGGGACTAAGGGCGCAGAAAAACTGTTCTTCCTGTCAGTGACAAGATACAATGGGTGAATAATCTCATAAAATCAGATGCAGGAAGCACGCTATAGAGCTTTCCGGTTGCGACATCGTTTTCTCCTGCAGCATACCGCAGGAAATGGAACCCAAATTCAACACCAAGGGAACTGGGGTTTCGGGGAAGGAAAAACGGGTATAACCTTACTGTGTAGTCGTAGATGAAGTCAAACGTGTCATGGCCATCCGCTTGGACTATCCAGTCGTTTGCGAAAAAGTCCCCGAGGACAAAGCTGGCCTTCCCACGGCTACTGCTCTCAGCGCGGACAGGATAGTCGGCCAGGTGCTCGTCTGCCCAGGCCCTTGCCTCGTCCACGGCCTTGCTTGACACTTCGAGGCCATAGGCGTCATAACCCAGGCTGGACAGGAAAAGGACATCGTAGCCACGCCCGCAGCCGGGGACCAAGGCACGCTTCCGACGGCGTTCTCCTGTCTCGTCTTCAATGAAAGCAGAGACGCCCACGAGGTCCTGACGGGTGCCAAACAGGTCCACGAGCGCTGGGTTAGGGATTCCCTGGTCCCAGGGCAGGAAGTCACCTGCATCCCACAAGGCCGCCCAACGGTCGTTGGCGGGGGGCCCTTCACCACTGAAATGCTTGAGTAGTCGAGAGGTGTTCTCTTGGGTAAGAGGAGTACCAGCTTGCGCCATGTTGAGATAAAAAGACAAAAAGAAGGTGGTTGTATCTCTAGATTATACTTCTGTTGCTTCGCGGTTATGTGTCGGTTCTTGATGCCATCGAGGAAGATTGGTGACGGGACAATAAGATCCAACTTATATGTCTACAAGTTACCCTATACTGTCAAGGACTATGAATATTCACGTCATTTGTGTTCGCCGGATATCCGATCTCCCTGAACGGCGACTCCGCGCTTCTGGTCCCCGATGATGCCTGCCAATTGTCTTTGAGGACAGCCCCAGGATATACCAGTCTTGTCGAAGTGCATCTACCTGTCGCAGATAAACGGGCAACATTATATCAACCGATCGCTCTATGCCTCCTCAACCTCTGGCGCACGAAGGAAAGACACGATCGTCCGACCTCCCTGCCACAAAACAGAGTCATTGTTTCTGCAAGTACCCAGTTTCAGTAAGAAACGCCACCCTTGATTCAGCGACCGTAGCCGGAAGTGCGAGACTGTAAGTTCCTTTCAGACTACCCCGCGGTGCAGTGGCCACCTACCAGAGGTTGCTGACATCACTGGGCGAGTTGCCAATTATATAGAGCGAGGTACAGAGCCAGGTCTGATGTCAAGCTCAAAGATCCTAGTCATTTGCACTCAGCCTCCCTTGTCTGTACATCAGTTTCTGCATCCTTGTGCACCTCTTCCATTTTTCACTCTCAACCTGCTGAAGAGGAAGACTTTAAGAATGGAAGAACCAATCGACCTCATTCCCTATGACGCTGACGCACTGAGGGAGAGTGAATACCCAATGCTCCGAGGTACACCCTGACAACTGTTATGGCTCCCTATGCCCCAATTGTGGACTAATGTACCTATGTAGACGAGACATACTTGGATCATACCGGCACCACTCTCTATGCGCAGTCTGCTTTGACGAGCTTCATGAACGAGATGTCGAGCAATCTGTTCGGGAACCCACACTCAGACTCACGATCCTCCCGGCTGTCAACCGAAAGGGTCGATGAGATCAGGAAGCAAACACTGGCATTCTTTCGCGCCGACCCGGAGCATTTCGATCTGGTCTTTGTCATGAACGCCACCGCGGCTATCAAATTGGTTCTCGAGGGTCTCACCCATCCGCCTGTCTCCGATAGCCCTGGGAAGACGTTCAAGGGGCCCGGACTCTGGGTGGGGTATCATCTCGAATCTCACACGAGCGTTGTGGGACTACGTGAACTGGCTGATGCCGGGCAACATTGCTTCATGTCGGATAGCGAAGTCGAGGCCTGGATCCGGCCCAATCCCGCCAGGGACAAGACCGATCGATGTCCAGGACAAACCTCCAACACGTTTCAGGTCGGTTTGTTTGCATATCCAGGACAGTCGAACATGACCGGACGACGGCTCCCTCTTCATTGGCCGGGCCGTCTCCGACAATCACAATACGCCTCTCACCAGAGAGTCTTCACCCTGCTGGATGCTGCTGCACTGGCTCCCACTGCGTCGCTGGACTACTTCCGGGACCCCGATGGAGCCCCCGACTTTACAGCCGTCAGCTTTTATAAGATCTTCGGATTCCCTGACCTGGGAGGACTGATTGTGCGTAAGGGATCCGCCCAGGCTCTCGTGCAGCGACCCTACTTTGGCGGAGGCACGGTTGAAATGGTCACTTGCTCCGACCATCCCTGGCATTCCAGGAACCCATCCCGCATCCACGAGATACTTGAGGATGGAACAGTCCCTTTTCATAGCATCCTGGCTCTGGGGTGTGCTCTGACAACCCACAAGCAGCTGTACACATCTCAGGAGCACGTGTCTCACCACACCACACGGCTTACAGCACACCTCTACCAGTCGCTTTCCTCGCTTCGCCACCATAACGGCGTCAAGATGTGTGAGATCTGCCAAGATCCATCGGCGGAGTACGGCGACAGTACGACCCAGGGGTCCATAGTCGCCTTCAACATCCGCTCCGATGAGGGTCGATGGCTCCGGCTCTCGCACGTCGAAGAGGCGGCCAACGAGCACCGCATCCATCTTCGCACAGGCTCAGTCTGCAACCCTGGCGGACTCGCAAAGCTCCTCCAGCTGGAGGAATGGGAGCTGTTCCAGAACTACACGGCGGGAGTACGTTGTGGCTGTCGCAGCGTGCTTGTGGGGCATAAGCCTTCAGGCATCATCCGCGTGAGCCTTGGGGCGATGAGCACCCTAAGCGACGTCGAGCATTTTGTAGGATTTGTGCACCATCTGTTCGGTGCAGGCGCCTTTCCTCCCCTGGCGCCTCCGTCCAATTCTCCGGCACCCCAGCACCTTCACGTACACACGCTGATGATCTATCCAATCCACGGCGCCGCCGCCTACACGATCCCCGTGCAACAGTCGTGGCATCTCACCTCAACGGGCCTGCAATGGGACCGACAATGGTGCCTGCTCAACCTGCAGACAGGATCGATCCTCGACCGGGACTACGCACCGCGACTCCTACTCCTCCAACCGATGGTCGATGCCGTGCACGGCATCCTGCGCATTAGCGTGCACCACTCCCTGCGCCGGCGCAACCCCAAACTCCGGCAATCGATGGCTGTGCCTTTACATGACCCCGGTCGAGATGTCCAGACACCCAAAGGAAATCTCTATCAGTGCCAGGCAACGAGCCTCGGTAAGCTCGATGGGCTCGAGGGCGGAACCGGCCTGCTCCGGCTGTTCCACTCGCCAGACCTGGTCGCTTACTTCACTGCGGCGCTCGGTGTTCCGTGCACGCTGGCCCGATTCCTCGACTCAGCAGACTGTATTTCTCCCGCATGGAGAACGTTCCCTAAGCACCAGCCGATGGCGGAGGTCCATGCCTCGCCATCCGATCAGCTGCTCCTGCCGCTGCCGCCCGACCACAGCCAGGTTATTTCCCCTGAAGAGTCGCAAGGTGGGCAGACACGACGTCGCGCTCTCCCGGTGGCCCTGACCGAGACACTGCGTGCCAATGCCCTGCTGGCTTCGGATGCTGCTCCTGCTGTTACTCCCGAAGACCGTCAGTGGTATCTGTTACAGTTCGGGCCTCGAGAGCAGCAGGCGCAAGGGAGAATCTTCCAATACGGGCGGATGAAAGCGGTGGCCATCACGGCGGAGCAACAGAGCCCGGAGATCTTTGAGCGGACGAGTCCCGTAGTCAAGATGGTGTGGAGAGAGGGGAACGAAGGAGCACTTTCAGTGCGTGCAGGACAGCCGTTGGCAGTACTGTAGTGAATCAATCGGCCATCTCACTACCTTGATGATTCGAGTACATGAAAGCAGCGCTTGGTAGCTTACAGGGACGTTTGACAAGACCGGTCTTCTCGTCACAAACCGAAGGTTTAACCGCAGTCGTGATCTCGCTCTCTCAGGTCCAGTTGCTTATCTGAATTGTGGAAGTTGGATTCATTCTGCCCGTTGATTTTGAGAAAGAATTAGGCACTCGACTACCATTATCCTATCTGTGGTGCCCTGGTCAGAATATCGTCATCACTGGGTGACAAGCATCAGTTCAAAGTCGCTTGATAAGTAAATATTACATTCATTATCCCTCGAAGATCCCTACTGTTGGCCTATATATCTCTTCTCGATTCCGGTTATCCACAGAATAAAGCATTAGGCAAGAATTCGCTGGATTGCTCGAAAAGACCTGTAGAAATAGGCATAATACAAGAAAACGACTGTTAATGATGGGATAACAAAAGCACAGCACCAATAGATGGACGGAGGTACAAGCAAGCTGAGAGTGGTAAGAGTGGTACAGTACCTCGCCACTCGAACTTTCCAGACTCACTGCTTAGCGATAAGAGCAGTATTGCTGCCTGAGTCATCCCTCGAGAGCCCGCTATCATCACGTGTCGTGCCACCGCCTGGATCTCCCATTCCCGGATAAGAAACTCCTCGCACTGCACCTCCAGTACATCGTCACTAACACATCCCAAATCTCTCACCCAGAACCCAAAACAAAATGACAGACACGCAAGACCCAAGCGCCGCAGCTGCAGCCGCACCAGCATCAGCACCAGCACCACTCTTCAAAAAACGCGGCGCCAAAGCCCAAACGAACCTGCGCAAGAAACGCGCCGCCACGCCGCCCTCCGCCTCTGATGCCTCCTCCTCCGACGAATTCTCCTCCGACGAAACCACCAACATCAAGCGCCGCAAGAAGAACGCCGGCGTCGTGAGCGCCTCCTCCGCTGCGACACAACGCAACACCACTACCCCCAACGACCCCTCCTCCGTCTCCACATCCACAAACACCGCGCCGCCGCTCCTCCCCAACACCAACGACGCAACCAAACAATCCAACTGGTACGACGAAACCGATACCACCAGCGCAGAAAGCCTCCTGGGCGAAACCCGGCACCCCCAAACCTCCCTCCCTCAAGAACCCGACGGAACCTACAAAGGCCTCGCGCACCAGACCCAACAAACCTTCATCAGACGTAACCCGGACGCGCCCACAAAAAAGGCCGTAGGTCCCGTCCGCGCCCCCACCAACGTGCGCATGACCACGTTCACGGACTACGCGCCGGAAGTGTGCAAGGACTACAAGCTGACGGGGTGGTGTGGGTTTGGCGACAACTGCAAGTTCCTGCACGATCGGTCGGATTACAAGGCGGGTTGGGAGTTGGATAAGGAGTGGGAGAATGTCACGAAGGGGAAGAAGGTGGTTGGGACGGTGGTGTCGGACCGGGCACGCGGAGGAGGAAGCGGAGCTGGGGAGAGGGAGATGGACGATGAGGATGCCGAGTTGGAGGAGATCCCGTTTGCGTGCATCATCTGTCAGGGCCCGTATCGCGAGCCGATTGTGACCAAGTGCGGGCATTACTTCTGCGAGGCGTGCGCGTTGAAGCGGTATCGGAAGGACCCGAGTTGCGCGGCGTGCGGGGCGGCGACGAATGGGGTGTTTAATTCGTCGAAGAAGTTGAGGAGGTTGTTGGAGCGGAAGGCCGAGAAGCAGGCGCAGCGGAGGAGGGAGGCGGAGGAGAATGGGGAGGCGTTGAGTGAGGATGAGGAGGATGAGTAGGGGAGGAGTATATGATATGCACATATGTATAGAGATTATGATATTGTCTCAATATAATCGAATGCCTTGAGCGTCAAATCATGCATTTACGTTCCTCGTATGCCACCGACGTAGCCGCATATATAAACATTAAACAGTATAAGTATGCTACCAGGTCTACAGCAAATAACTTCCCCCGGTCTCCTCATGGATCACATCGAACAGCGGCTTCGCACTGAAATACCCCGACCCGGGCCTCCCCACAGTCTTGTATGTGAACGCTGCATCGGCATCATCGATCTTGATCGTCGCCCCGCCGCGCCCCGCCGCCGCCGCGTCGGCCAACAGCTGCGCATGGCAGCACTTCTCCAGACTGACAAACCAGAAGACCGTCGCCTCGATGCTCGTGCCCACGGTCAACAGGCCGTGGTTCTGCAGCAGCGCCGCCTTCTTGTTCCCTAGCGCCTTCGCGATGTTGTGTCCTTCGTCCTCCGACAGCACGACCCCATTGAATTGTTTGTAGACGACGTGATCCTGTATCGCCCCCTAAATTAGCTTGACTTTCTGCGATAGATGGCGGGGATAAGAGGTTCTATACGTTGTAGAACGCGCACGAGTCCTGCGTGATGATGTCCAATGGCCGACCGAGGGCGCAGAACGATCGCCCGTAGATGCTGTGGCTGTGCGCAGCGCACAGGACGTCGGGCCGGGCGGCATGAATCGCGGAGTGGATCATGAAGGCTGCAGCGTTGAGGAGGCGGACAGGCCCCCCGTCGAGGATCTTGCCTTCATGGCTGACCTGGATGAGGTCGGAGGCTTTGATCTGCGAGAAGGCGACGCCGAACGGGTTCACCCAGAAGGTGGTGGGGTCGACAGGGTCGCGAAGAGTGATGTGGCCGGCCACGCCTGCAAGGAGATCAGACTTGATGGAGGGAGAAGAGAGAGGCAAAGTGTAGAGAAGTGATTAAAATAAATAAAGGCGAGATTACCCTCATCGTATCCATTCTTCCCGAAGATGCGGAATGCAGCGGCTAGTCGGCCCTTGAGGTACTCTCGTTCCTTGTACTTGTCTTCGAAAACAGGGGGCTTGGGGTATTGGGAGGTCTGGTTCTTCACTGTCGCCGCCTCCATGCCATCCTCTTGGGAGGATTGGCGGGTCTGAAGGGTGACTTGGGACGTTTGGGTCGCCGATGTCTCGGTTGAGCTGGGAGGTGCCATGGTGAGGGCGTACTGTGCTTCGAGATGGTGGATGAAAAAAGGAATTTGGACTGCTTGCGTGGTCGCTGTGCAATGAAGGGTCGGAGGTTAGTAATTATAAGTTAGACACCCACCCCTAGGTTTATATGCTCCTGCATTGACACCTCATGCACGCCTTTGGATTGACTATGGTGTGCTGCTGCCGCCTTAGGCGGGGTAGCATAACCGATCCTGGCCTGCGACCGAGGCTACTCCGCGTCGCATTCTTGGGTCGAGTGCGGAGAATCGTCTCCACTGGACGCTTGGGGCGAGGCCATTGTTGATCAATCCTTATCATCCAGTTTGAGGTCAGACGTGGCGAATATTGGCGGATTTCTCTAGGACACGGCAGTATCTGTGAAACGAAGATTGTAAGCTGATTCGATGTAGAACTCCTAATGGGAGGGGATGTAATCGGATGTAATCAGGGGCATATCAACTAGAGATGTGCAATTGCTGTTATCTTCGATATATACAACAACCCTTGAGACCGCGAGATAGTCCATGATCCATGATAAGGGAGCACAAGGCCCACACCGGCGGTTCCCAATCACATCCGCTACAATGGCAATCGCGTCCACGGTAACCCGCGCGACTTTGCTTTGAGCATCTCATACGGTTTCTGATCGCTCTGGCTCCTGCTTCTGATCCCCCGTTTGACTGTAGGGATGCCAATCATTGGCTTCAGGTCGGCCTCGCAGACCGTAACAGTCAGTGGCAGCTCCCCCGTTTGGAAATACTTTCGAATTGCCTGGTCGACACAAAGTGACGGAGCGGCCAAAGTAGAATGCTGCGGCTTGTCAGTCTCTACGCACCCTCTGCAGTTATGAATTTGCGATTCGCACTTACTCCTTCCGAGTCCTGCTGCAGTACTACCGAGCCAGGAAACCTCTGTGACATTTTCTGAGCACTATGCCCCTTTAGTAGGAGTTGTAACGAGGCAAGGGGGACTTCTCACCTGCGCAGAGGTGTCACCGGGTCTAGAATGTTGTTTACAAAAAGCAATGGGTGGGACGTATTGCCCCCTACGGGTTCTATGCGACATTAGACCAATGGAAAAGGTGCATGCAACAAGAGGACGTACCTTTGAGTTGCCATTTGGGTGAAATATCCCACCCCACGCATCCCATGCGCAGACTAGCCCAGTAATCTGCAATCATGGAACTATCCTCTTGCAGGGCCTTCCAGTATCGATGGAAATCCTCTTCATCCGTATTCTGCAGGTAGACTGCATCCGTACACAGCACCGCTGAGCTGGCATATGCCTCGTTCTGACCCGGCACCTGGCAAACTGCCGACCATGGCCCGGCTTGAACACATTGATCAGAAGGACACGACGGAGCGCGAGCGCTACTCTTCATATCCGCTACTCCCGATCCATCTCCTCGGGCCAATTCACTTGCAAACTGGGCAAGAGGTGGAAAGCCCTGTATGGGCTGGTACATGGCCAGGCGCAGGATGTTTTTCAGGTCGCTCCAAGTCACAAGTTCCGGACCTCGAGTAGGAGATGCTATGACGGGCAGTGACGCATTATACAATGCATCCTCCAGGTCAAGATACGCTTGTTTGATGGCCGGTGCTCCACCTGAGATGTAGAATGGACACTGTTCTGGTCCGACCGTATCGCAGTACTGCGCAAACCGATCGAAGATAGCATCGGCATCCTCAATGGCGCTGAGGCCATCATCAAAATAGTATTTGTCCGCGTCGACCACCGCATCCAGCACAGCACGTTCTACGCGATCGGGGAAAAGTGTGGCGAATGTCGCGCCTAAGACAGTCCCGTAGGATCGGCCCCAATACAACAATTTTTCTCGACCTCGCTTCCACTTTGTCTGAGCCACAATTTCCTGGTGCTGGTCGTTACCGTTGATTCGATCCTGCCGTCGCAGTGCTTCTATACTTTGATTCTCACGCCACTCTCCATGCCGCTCAATGATTTCCAACATGTCCCGAGCGACCGGAAGCGTGTTCATGTGTTCTCCCAGGGCCTCCTCTCCATCCTCGAACGGTGTGGACAAGTTGATCGAGCATCCCATATTGAGAGCGACCGAACGCTCCCAGTTGCGACGAAACGCGCCGTCTGCGCTTCCCAGCATGCCTTCGGCCGCCACCTGCAACTCCCAATTCCTTTGTGCGAATATGTTCGGAAAGCAACTGAAGCCCGGTGTCGTATTGTTCACCCCACGAGGATCGAATCCGATGACATCGTAGTATTTGTCGCGCACGCTGTCTCCAAGCGGCTCAAGACTGGGATCTGCCTCTGCATCCATCGTGGCTTGCAGATTTCTCCCGTCAATGAGCACCTCGGCGACTCCAGAACCTCCAGGGCCTCCTGCATTCGCCATGATTAGACCCTGTGTTGAGGATAGTAGAGAAAAGGGCATACCCGGGTTGACCAGTACTGCACCGCCGTAGCGTGGGTCTGTCACTGGCACCTTTGCCGGAAGACGAGTGATGGCAATCGCAAAGCGCTGGCCGAGACCATCCGAGCGATGGTAATCCATGGGCACCTCCAACCGGGCGCACTGGAACCCATCGAAGCAATCATGATACTGCAGCGATGTGGATGGGGTGATCTGAATTTTTGGTTAGCGTCAGATTGATACCAGCTTGTACACATCGACGTACCTTACTCCACGTAAATTCTGATTGTGAAAGCTCTATGGATGTGTTGCTGCGCGTCGACACAGGTAGCATCCACCATGCATACCCAGCGAGGCACACTAGTACGACCCATAGAGAGTTGGTTATGCGCAACCGTGGAATTACATTGGTCCCCGTTGACAGAAGCCGCTGGTCCGGAGGGGTTGCGATGCCGGCAGTCTTGAGACGTTCCATCGGTCGCACTAGCCTGTAAGACCGGAAGACAACCACGACCTCACTATTGAATATGTCTTGCGGGACAGGAGGGGCCCGCTAGATAAATGCGCAGTAGACATGGTTGTTGGCTGAGAGGCTGCTGGCTAAGGTGCAAAGCAAACTTCATCCGGTTTCCTGTTAAGCGTTGGAGCAAGCCACTATCTATCATCTGCAGGTTTTCAAGCTGGCCCACAAATGGAGAGCGAGAGATTTCCAATCAGGGCCAGAAATGGGAGAGATCAGCTGTCAGATTTGGGTTGAAATGTGTCTCGAGCATAAGCCGCTATCGTCGATTGCAGCTCAAGTGGATGCCAGTGCCCCTCAGTCATTCGCTGGTTGCTCCCTCACATTCAGTTTGTGATGGTGCATACTACATAGTACTAGAGAGGTAGTCCACCACTCTGCGCCCTCGATTTGCGCTTCCCCCCAATCAATAATGGGTCGGCCGGCTTTATCTGTCCGATAACCACCCGGAGGGTGGGTCACATTAGGGGATTCAATCCGAACTATGTACTGTGTATGTGCGCTGTCAAAGTTTGTCCTTGGAGGACGCTAACAGACGTTCTTGGCTAGGTTTGCTACACTCTGCGCATTACTGTCCCTTGCGGCGATGTGTTATATGAGTTCTGACTTCATTAAAGGTCGCGTCCACTTTGATCGCCCCCTTGGCGGAGGCCAAATGTGCTCATCAGGCACAGCCCCAAGATCATGCTCCATTGGCGACATATGTCTGGAAAAGTCTCGCACAGATTGGTGCCTTGTCTGCAACGCTCCATGATGTCCCTCATCTGTGTTGCGAACGATCTATCTACTGGTGATATTTCATAGCGAGAATGTGCGAGAGCGAGGCGGCCTTGTCAACTCCCGCAGGTCGAGTTGAGGTGAGCCCCCCATTTGGTGGCAACGTTTGTCAAGACATGTCTCGCGGCCTCGTGAAGCTTTCGTTTTCTGAAGCAGTAGTAGTCGCTCCACCTGCAGTAGTGTGTTTCCTATGATGTATGAAGGCGAGGAATTTCGTGCGGTCTGCGCCGTGGCACGTTTGCCAAGGTAGCTCGATGACGGAGGGGTCTCGAAGGTAAGGGAGACACGTCCATCGACTGATACCTAGGTTTGTTGAATAGCAATCCCATGAGCCACGGGCGGACACGTTCTCATAGTTTCTAGCCATCACAGGTCGCATCATGATAGTCGCTAATGGAGGACTGGCTTTGCAGGCGATTTGGGCTGGTGTCGGAGGCAATCCTTCAGACGAGGGCGAGCTAACAACTCTTGTCTTCATGTCAAGTGACCAATCCAGAGCAGAGCATGCCCACACTCTCCTCCCCTTCTTTGTGTTGTCTCAAAGTCGTAGCATCTTCAACTCCATCGCCTCGCCGGTCTCGGATGCATGACTCAGGCCGGTGACCATGGTGAGTAGAATGTGTCGCGCACCACAAAGGGAAGTGGCTCTAAGCAAGTTGACTCAATGCCCAGAAGATGTTAGAGTCACCGTATAGCCCAACACTGCTTGGAGAGGAGAGGGAGGAAGAAGACTTGCGCTGCCATTGTGTGCAAACGCGTCGCGACCCCGTGCCAGATCACGTGCTGACATTCATCCACCTCTTTCTGCATTGGGTAATAGCATTGAGACTCGTCGACATTGACTGGACACCTTGCAGCTCCCATGAATAGCAAATGAAATATGATGAGGAAGCTTGATAGGAGTTGGAATCAACCACTCAATCGTGCAGTTGCAGTTGACAAATTGTCTACTCCATAGTTAAACGAATACTCCGCAGTGAATCCAAGGCTTGCCCCGCACGCACTGCCCGAAACGGCTACCTTATCAGTAATCATGGACATGGACTTAATCGTCCACCTCATCATGGAGAGTTACTCCGAGCTATCCGGCTCCAATTGGCAATGATCTGATAACGTGCTGATGTTTGCAGCATGATCCCATAGTTGTCGATCTTCACCAGGATCCGCACGGTCGGAGAGACGCCGCTCTAACTCCCTTGCTGGCCATGACTCCCCCACCGGGCTTCTGTCACATTCATTAGCTGATGTTTTCGGCTAATCCGGTGATTCATCCTCTCTTCTCTTCGCTCCTCTTCTGCAGGTAGCAGGCACAGCACTTCCTACTGCTATTATCGAGCAGATTCCGATACACACAAAACTCTTCTTGATGCTGGCTGATGTGTGGTTGACGGCTAGGAACAAACGGACCAGAACCATAGCACTTGCTGGGCAGCATTCCGGAACCACCGACATTCCTCGGACCCCGATTGAACGCTTATCACGGACGGTATCATTTGACCGTGGATCTCGCGAATAAAGCCTGTCATTACAATGGCCCGTTGGCGACGGTATTTTCGATCCCCTGAAAACCACGGAAAGATCCAGGGTTCCCCATCATACTTGGATTGGAAGGCGGATGATATCGACATTACGGTAGTGGAGTCCACCCCAGCCACGCAGGATAGCACTGGGGCTGCCAAGATCCAGGCTGCAGAAGCTGTGGGTGGAAGGAAGGGCAGGTATCTGCTTTATGCGGGGTATGTGTGATACCTTCTATGGAATGAAGAGATTAGGTTTATGCTGACAGCAACAGGTTGGCGATGATGATGGTCATCTAGTAAGTCTTATGCATCACCATTGGGAAATGTTTGCTCATCATCTTATCCAAACTCTATAGTGAATTGGACAACGCGACCGTCGGCACTTATCGCAACTTTGCAACATCGGACTTTGATGCGCTGTCAAAGCTCGCCACCCTCAACACAGCGGCCAGCATTATCTCCGCCGTCACGAAACCGCCAATCGCGAAGATATCCGATGTCCTTGGTCGCGGAGAGGCATATATCTTCGCTGTCTCGTGTTACATTTTGTCCTACATCCTTTGTGCCTCTTCTCAATCCTTCGATACCTACGCTGGCGGCTATGTCCTCTACTCTGTTGGTCAAGCTGGGACTTCTTTCCTCAACGCTACCATAGTGTCGGATCTCTCTTCAATGCGATGGAGAGGCTTTGCGTACAACATTCTTTATGTCCCCTTTCTGGTGACCCCGTGGGTCTCCGCTTTCATTGTAGACAGCGTCGTCAATGGAATCGGCTGGAGATGGGGAATCGGCATGTTTGCCATCCTGATGCCCTTTGGTGCTAGCTTCATCATTACCACCCTTCTTATCTTTCAGTGGCGGGCTAAGAAGGCCGGACTGGTTTTGACCGAGCCGCTGAGCATCTATGAGTTTTGCTCGCGCATCGACCTGGGCGGCTTGATCTTACTCAGTGGGGGGTTTTCTCTGATCTTGATCCCAATAACATTGGCTGCCACCATTGCAGACAGGTGGAAGACGCCTTGGGTGGATGCTCTCATTGCCGTGGGCGCGATCATCCTGGCGTGCCTCTACCCATATGAGAAATATGTCGCCCGGCATCCTGTCGTCCCAGTCCACTACATCTGGAATCTAACCGTTCTCATCCCAGTGGTTCTGGTTGCAGTCGACAACATCAGCTTCGGTGCTACACATACCTACTTGTTCGTCTGGTCAATGGTTTCCCACAATTTCAATGCGCGGGATGCGCAATTCCTGTACTATGTCAATGGGGTCATGCAAGCTTTGGTAGGCATGGCGACAGGCCTGGTCATGTATCGCTTGCGCTCCTACAAGTGGATCGGCGTGGCAGGTGCGGTGATTCGCATGGTCGGGTATGGGGTGATGGTTCGCCTACGCACGAACAAAAGCTCGGTTGCAGAGCTTGTGATTGTGCAGCTCGTCCAGGGAATCGGCAGTGGCATCATCGAGACAGTGGCTGTAGTGGCCGCTCAGATCGCCGTTTCTCATGCCGAGATGGCCCAGGTCACATCTCTGGTCATGCTGGCTGCCTACCTCGGCAACGGGATCGGATCTTCCATTGCAGGTGGGATCTACTCAGGCGAACTACGCCACCAGCTACGGTTGCACCTTGGGCCTGATGTAAACCAAGCCAAGGTGGAAAAGCTGTACAATTCGATCACGGGCACATTGCCGGCTTGGGGGTCCCCTGAGCGGGTGGCAATCAATCGAGCTGTGAGTGCTGCCTATGCCTAGTACTAGACGCCGACCACTTCTTGCTAACCTTGCGCAGTATTCTGATGTCATGGGGTTTGTTCTCTTATTGCCTTCATGCATGACTTGCACTAACCATGGCAGGCTTATAACGATTGCGGCCCTGGCATTCTCTGCTCCAGTCGTAATCTTAACGCTCGTGCTCCCAAGCAAGAAGCTCGGGTATGTCCACCCACTCAAGTCCGTGACCGCGGCTAATGTTGTCTCAGGGACGGACACAATTTGGTGCAGGGGAAAGGGAGCTCAACCTCATCCGACTCGTCATCCCTGAATCAAGAGAAGACGCAGAATGCTTAAACTCGAATTATATGCCATGATTGTGATTCCATTATACATTATATACACTGCCACATGTTCCCGCTAGACTGTACAAATCCAACCTTTTCTTTTCGTCAATCCATAGTCTATTTCCCAGGAGACCCCAAAAGACACACGAACTTTCGATCCGGCGTGTCATCCAGCGCATTCTTCACCAGGTTCCACACATTCAAATCATAAGCCTCGCCGATATGCCCCACCGGATCCAGCGGACAGGTATCCTGCACCCACTCGTTCCGCACGTTGTCCTCGTGCACAAACGAGGTACTCGTCGGCGTGACCATCTCATCGAGCTTGGACGCAATCACAGTCAAGCTATTCCCAGTCTGCACGATTGGGGAGCCATCGTTCAACCGCTCGACGGCCGCGCCATCGGGGCCCAGCTCATCGCACGCGGGACACCCCAGCGTATCGAGCACCTCGCCGATGGCCTCGCGGGAGACATTCCCGAACAGATACGCCAGGTTATACAGGCCGATGAAGGTGGTGCCGCGCGTCGGCGGCGCGATGGCCACCACCTTGTCCAGCAAGTCCGCAACCCCGGGTTCGAACTTGGGCACGTACAGCGACTGGAAGGCGCCCTCGGAGTGGCCGACCAGGTCGATCTTGGCGGCGCCCGTCTGCGCGTGCACCTCGCGGATGTAGGCGGCGATCTCGCCGGCGGACTCGTTGATGCTCCGCAGCCCGCCCACGAAGGGGAACCCCGCGTACGCGCCGTAGGTCTGCGCGAAGGTGCAGTACCCCTGCGCCTGCAGCCAGCCCTGCAGGTAGTTCAGGTCCTCGTAAAAGGTCGCGCCCAGTCCGTGCAGCAGGACGACCGGGTTCGGGTGGGTGGTGCTGCGGCAGCTGAAGTCGTTGATGCTGCTGCCCAGGGCGGTCGCTGCGAAGCCGACGGCGGCGGTGGCTAGGAGGGTGGGGATATGCATTGTCCCTTGCGTTCTTGTTTCTTTTCTTTTCTGTGATAGAGAACAACAGCAGCGAACGGTTCTGTTCGAGATTTTAAGTTGAGAAACCCACACCAACCAGAAAGACACAAAAAAAAGACCCTGAGGGGAGAAGAAGACCTTCGCTCCTTTATCTATCTACCCAAAATCCCCCAGCTGACACTGGATGACCCAGAGATCACCCCTCGAAAATGCCAATCCCAGGTACGACACCGATGCATCCATTCCTTCCGCCCACATCCTGCAGAACACGACCTTATTTCTCCTTGAAAGGAGAGGGGAGAGGATCGTCAGGGCCGATTTAGATTAAATATTGAAAAAAGTGGAGGCGGATGTTCATTTGCTTTGACCGGATTGGGGTTTGGTGCGCGTGTGCTCGGGACGGGGATTGGGAACTATCGAATCTCGATCACGTTGGGGGTCCACTATCCCAGCAAAGTTTTTCAGCTGAGATTGATTGCCGATTGCTGATTGTCCATTTGTCGATTTGTCTGTGTTGGTGGCTGGCTGGAAGCTATATGTGAGCATCGTGATGAGGGGGGGGCTTATCTGTCGATTTTCGGTAGTTCCTTATTTTCTGCTTTGGTCGCTGAGCATACTGTATGTACTCATACTCTCTTAAAGATAGCAAAACAACCCTGGAAAATTCTGTCATGTGTTGGTATGCTCGGTACCTGCCAAGACACGTCGATTGTGGACACTGCCTCGTGGGGGGGGAAAAGATTTTGCTGGGTCCAGCCAACCGCGGGAAAGAGGCATTCATTGGAAATCATAGTTTTGCTGGGCATCCGGGCATTTTTTTTATTATTTTTTTTTTCCTTGACAGCGAAGCTTAAGGCTCAAGGGTCTTGGTGTATGCTTTTGAGCAGCTGTTTGTGTCGCCTCCTTCAGCTCGATCTACTGTCCAGCAAGGCTCTCCCGCGTTGTTCGCCAGGGTGTCAGACGGATTTCGCAGGATTCCACCTATCCTACCCTTCCAGCTGGTCTCCACTTTTCTTGTTCCCTACCTCGCTATTTATAGTCCCGTGCGAGATGATCTGACCAGTGTCTATTCCGTACTGTCTGGTGGACAGCTCCCGATTGCGTTCTCTTTCTCGAGAGAAGGTTGGTGGTGGCTGTCGCGGTGTGGATGCTTTTTAAAGTGAAGAACTTCGATGTACTCCTACTCGCTTTACTGTCATTGTTCAAGCTATCACTCACTTTAATCACTGTAGAAGGACTGGACTGTAGCAAAATGTATGTGACATGTCTAATAAATTATGTACCATGTAGTGCACAGGATGCGCGGATCGCTGTGGTGGATACAACGAAGGGAAATAATAAAACGCTCCGGCAATGATGCAACACGAGTCTATCTAGGGGAATATGTATGTGTAGATGCAGCCAGAAAGAGAGAAAAAAGTGTAAGACTGACGACCAGGACTGCTTAGCAGCCGCTATCAGTGGATGAAGAAAAGGAAGTGAAAAGGGGAGAAATGACGATGTGGGCCATTTTGCAAAGCGACGCGACAGAGGCAGTTTACTCGGCCGTCTTGGAGGCCTTGGTCCTCAGCTTCATCAGGGCATACACCAAAGCATACGAACTGATGGCGAACAGCGCCACGATAGCGGCATCGCGCCAGCCGTAGTAGTAGTGCTTGAGGTTGATGGTGACAAGGTAGTCGCTGCCCTTGGTGTACTCGCACACCCGGCAGCCGGACGTGGCGTCGGGATCAACCAGGTTCATGCGGGCGCCCATACCCTGCATAAAATCGGCGAGATATTCCTTGCAGGTTGTGCCGTTCGGAGGGTCGAACAGCGCGAATTCGGATTCCTTGCATTTGACAGGGGCGTCCCAGGTTGTGAACACCAACAGACTGCCCATCAAATAGTTGAAAGGATTCATCCAGTAGATCCAGTAGCGCCAGAATTCCTGGATTTGCGCGTACGGCACCAACACACCACAGAAAGATGCGAGAGTACCGATAATAAGAGGGTTGATCAACGAAGCAAAGATGGCGTTCGGAGCATAGGCAGAAATGAACTGCCCGATACCGGTGTAGACAAACTCGTACATCAACATAACGAAGAAAACAGCCCCGGATTTGTTGGAATCAGAGGGGAAGCCCACAGTGTAGTACCAGCAGACGAAGTACAACACTGCACAAATACAGAGATACGGGATTTCCGAAATGATCAAACCCGTCACGAATGCAACCCATGAGTACATCTTGGACTTCTTCTCTCTTGCGTCGTATATATCACGGCGTTCGAGGAACAGAGGCTGCAGTTGATTAATAACACCGGGAGCAACGAAGATGAAGTTAAAGATTGTGAACAGTCGGAGCTGTACGGCCCCAACGTGATCGTTGATCATCCAGAACGAGAAACCGTTGAACAAAGCCGAACCAACGTGGAGCGCAAGCTTGTTGTTGACATAGTCCGTATTACGGTAGACAGCAACACAAGACCGCTTGGTGACAATCAAGATTTGCTTCCAAAGAGGCATAGCAAATTCGTGGCCATCATCAACGGTACCCGGAGGCTTCGAGGCGGCATCACTAACAATAGCATCAAGCTCGGAGACGGCCTTTGAGTGTTCAGGGGATTCTCGCCAGACCTGGTTCCAATCGCGACCCTGAGACAAGGCTCCCGACACGACGTCAATCATATGCTCAGCGGGGTTGGTTTCAGGCGGGCACGGGGCACCATAGCGAGCGAAATAGCTCTTGACAGTCTGACCGTTGTCACCAATATCACCAAAGTAGACCATCTTTCCACCCTTGGCCAAAAGCAATAGTGTATCAAATTCAGCGAACAATTGGGCAGAGGGCTGGTGAATGGTCACCAAAACAGCCTGGCCGACGTCGGCAAGCTTCCGCAGGAAACGAACAGTATTGTAAGCTGACTGACCATCCAAACCAGAAGTAGGTTCGTCAAGGAAAATCAGAATGCTAGGCTTTGAGACAAGTTCGACACCAATAGTGACACGCTTGCGTTGTTCCACACTTAAACCAGCGCCGACACGGCCGATCAATGTATCGGCGATATCGTGTAGCTCAAGGAGTTCAATGATAGTAGTAACGTATCTCAGCTTCTCCTCGGGCGGCACTTCACGGGGCTG
This sequence comes from Aspergillus aculeatus ATCC 16872, assembly GCF_001890905.1. NCBI lineage: Eukaryota > Fungi > Ascomycota > Eurotiomycetes > Eurotiales > Aspergillaceae > Aspergillus > Aspergillus aculeatus. The sequence goes on from NW_017962999.1 coordinate 125,309, forward strand.
ACGGAGCAAAGCTGAGAACTCCAATGCCTCACGGACAGTGGCAAATGGTTCATGGACATCAAGTTGTTCACAATAACCGGCAGAGCGTTGGAAAGATACAGGCAATGGGCGTCCATCAACCATAATTGAACCCTGGATGGTACCCTCGGTTTTACGTTGAGCCAACACATCAAGAAGTGTAGTCTTACCAGCACCAGAGGAACCCATAAGAGCACCCAGCATGCCGGGCTTCACCCAACCGTAAACGTTGTCGAGCAGAACCCGGTCACCAGATGGTGTCTTGACTGTGTACTTCAAATCCTTCCAGGTGAACACCGAGGTGTTTCGCACCAGTTGCTTGTCGATATCCTCTTCACTTTGAGACCCTTCGTCGCTGGGTGCTTTGCCCTTCTCCATGGCCTGTGCTTCCTCGTCGTTGCGTGCGACTTGGTGATGATCATGGAGCCTTTCCCGAGGAATCAGGAGAGAAGCACCACTCTCACCGGGGGCCTTCCACTTGGTGGTGGCGACAATGGTGGCCACTGCAAACAGAGCCCACCAAGCCCAGAGAATACCGAAGTTTCGCCATACGTGGCTGTGGCTGTACGACATAGAAGCGAGATACGCATCACCGGTAACATAGGTCTGCCCGGGCACGGCACCACCAACACCCGCGCAAGACTGATGACCACTGCCATCGTAGCCAGCGCCACTGGGGACCAGGTTGGTGCCTACACATGGAATGGTTTTGCCATGGAACTCGTTTGAGAGGAGTGCGTCAAATCCGTAAGCCAGAGGGTTGATCCAGTAGATCCAGCCAAACCAAGGGTGCATCTGGGGCTTCTTGATCATGTAACCGGTGTACATGATCAATGCTGAGATAAGGAAGCCGGAGACCTTAGAAGCACCATCGAAAGTACTGAAGACGGCTCCGCAAGCACGGAACAATGCAGTCATCGTCTGATCATTGTTAGTTAGCGGCCGGGACCTCTTTTAGGGGCAGCATAACTTACCATGGTGGCAGCGAAAACCAGGATCCAGTATGTGAAGAATGCACTAGCCGACATGGTGAGACCGACCATAAAGTACACAACGAGAGAGAAGACCGAGATCTGGAACAAAAGAACAGGAATATCGGCTGTGATTTGAGCAATGCAAAATGCAGCCGGGTGGAAGTATGCGAAGCCTTTGTGCTTCACCAAAACAGGGCGACCATTGAAGGAGTCGGTGACTTCTGCCATGGCAAGCAGACTGTTGTAGAGGAGCGAGAAGAATAGGGCACCTGACTTGACGAAGAGACCACCAGAGTTGTTAGGAGCATTATAGAATAGTGATCCAGCAACAAGGGCTTGAATCAAGGTAGAGACCTGCTTGATGATAAAGGTGGCCTTGTCACCCCACAGAATCTGATACTGCCGCGCGATACAAGTCTTCACTTGAGTAACAAAATCAACTGTCATGGGGCTAGACTTGGGTAGCTTCTTGCTCTTCTCCTGGGCGACGGAGATCTTGAAGTCCTCGGTACGCTCGCGAGCGATATCGGTGTCGGGGTAATTGTACTCAGTATTCATCTGAGCATAGATTGGCGACTTCTCGTACTCGGCAAGAACCATCTCGGCATTGCGAGGGAAGCGGTTCTCATAGCCGGGTCGGATCTTGCGTTCGGTAGGAACGGTGATACCAGTCAAGTAATCAGCCACGTTCGAACCTTCGCGACAAACGAAGCCAAGATCCTCCATGAATGGGCGCGCTTGTTCCATAGGACCGTAGTAGATTTCTTTACCCTCGTCAAGAACAAGTACTTTGTCGAAAAGGTCATAGATACCATTTCCAGCCTGGTAGAGAGTGACGATGGTAGAGAGACCAAGCACGTCTGTCATAGCGCGAATGGCCTTGGTCCACTCGAGAGCGGTACTGGCGTCCAGACCACGGGTGCTGTTATCCCAACAAAACACCGAACCGCGAGTAGCAAGACATTCGATGATGGAAACACGCTTGCGTTCACCACCGGAAACACCTCGAACGTATTCGTTGCCAACCTTAGTGTCGTTTGTGTGGGTGATGCCCATGGATTTCAGCAGGAATTCCTTGGCCTCCTGGCGATAGGCCTCTGCCGACTCAACTCCATTCGGCAAGGTAAAGGGCACCTTGAGACGGGTCGCAAAGTCCATCGTTTGGCCAACCGTCAGGGTCGGGAAGAAGACTTCTTCCTCGGTGTTGATGACGATCTGACCACGGTAATTTCCAGCCTCCTTGGCAGTCAGTGAGCCGTAGCGGACTTCACCCTCTATCGAGTTGTAACCGAGGCGGCGATTGGCGAGCATCTTAAGAAGGGTGGTGCAGCCGGAACCAGGGCGGCCCAGAACCAGAAGCATCTCACCGGGCTTGACGCACCCATGACTCTTTTGGAGAATCTGGCGTAGAGGCGGCTTGTTGCGAGACTCCTTGATATGTTGGGGAATGTTGAACTGCGATAGGAAATTCTCGTTGACGGCGGCTTCGGCACTGACGACTTCGACCGTCAAGTCCTTCCAAGTGACACCGAGTTGACGAGGCTTGAGCCCGGATTGCATATCACGTTCGTGCTGTTGCTTGACTTGGGGCATCAAGGACCAGTTATCGGCGCGGCTAATGTTGGGGTCGCGAGGAGGCATGGTGGGGTCATCGTTGAGGACGGTAGCTGTACTATCAGTGTCGTCCCTACTCTCAAGCATCCCACGGGATGCCGTGTAGGTTTCCTTTTCCTCCATGGTGAGAAGGGCGAGACAGCAATGATGGAAGTCTCGTTGTCACCAGATGGAAAGGGTCTGAAGAGGGAAGATCTCGGCGCCATGAGGGGCGAAGAGCTCCTATATACTCGGTAAGCATCAACAGACTGAGGGAGGCGGCAGTGGGTCGGGGGGGCTTTGAGCCTTGAGTCTGATACTGCGCCGGTGGATATCGGGGCCTGGGCGAGCTTCCGAAGGAAGATTTTGGGGTCCACCCGGCTATTCTGCCTCGCTGCGAATATCCGCTTAGTCAGAGGAGCCCCCACCCATCTCCAGTTGCCAACGGCGAAGTGAATGCATAGCTTACTGTGTAGGTAGCTGTCAATCTTGGAAGCTTGGGAGGCCCGAAACAAGGAAGCGCGGAGGTCCGACTCTCCGTGGATGTTCAAAAAATGTTTCAGTATTGGTAAGCATCGGGAAAGGTGAGCAAAGAACAGCCAGCCCGACCGAAGCCATGATGGTCGAGATGGCGATGCGTGTGTACTCCGTACTGTAAGAGAGAAGTGGAGTTCCGTGGATGATGGAATTTGAGCCACGTGAAAATTTCTGACACGTTAACCCGGATACCTGTTTTGGACAATTTCCGCTGACAGAGCGGATAAGCTGCATGATCCCCGTCCGAGCTGGGAGCAACTAGCCGACTGACTCAGCGGATATTTGCACTGCAGCCTCCGAACCAGCTGGAAACAATTATCCGCCCCAGGGACCAACAAAGTTTGCGCTTCGCAAGCCCTCCCAGAAGAAATTTAATGTTAATATCCTCCATTCACGGAGTAGCCAATCAAATCCATATTGTTCCGCGTGTTTCAACATCTCGTCACCACGGGATCATCGATCTAACCTTCGAATCTAGAGGCTGAACGGCCCGGCGATAGAGCAAGAGCTCAGTGCTCTGGTGGCTTCGACACATTCGACTTGACATATCCTGGAGGACGATGATGTGCGTGTTGGTAATGTGACGATCTATCAGATCTACAATCGCAATGTAGTCGCAAGAGATGGTTATGCATTGTTGGGCTCCGACCCTGCCTTTGTCCTACACCGACACAACGCATGGCCTCTTTCTACACGAGAAAAGTGCCCATCCATCTAACGAGTCATTTTTTATCTCTCAATCGCTTGCAACACCTTCTCCCCGTGCCAATCACTCTCGGAAAACACATCAGATCAGACTGCAGACTTCACGGAGTTAACCATTTTTGACTCACAGCACCATCAGATTTATCATCTTCTCGTACTCGGAGGCCCCTAAAAGCCGATGCCGACCCAGCTCTCCACTTTCGGTCTGGCACCACTCAGGCACCAGCGGGCTCGGAGTTCTAGCCAGTTCTAGCCTTCTCACTTCTCACTGCCCTGTCCCGCTACGCTTGGCCACTTGTGGGAGCTCTTGCGACTCCACTTTGGGGCTCTTTTCCCCTCCGGCTCTCTCAGGGTCGAGGTATCGATAAACCCACGGCAATCCGTAAGCAACTGAGCGACGCCAGCAATGGATCACTGATCGACTCTTCGAATGGCTTGCGGGCCGGAAGGAGATGACTGGGCGGTCCTTATCAGATAAGGACTTTGAAAGTTCCCGAGGCCACAATCTGTCGCAATTTGCCGACCCTGTTGCGATGATGCAGGCCGGTGCTACCCTCAGTCAGATGAACTCGTCTGATGAGTTGAGGTGTCAGATTGGAATACGCCAGCGATTATGTTATGCTAGGTTTGAACGTGAGACAGTGCTATCATCGAGCTAATGAGTCCACAACTAAGTTACCGTCTTACATGTGCGTCTAGCACGTATACTGATACCGCATAGTTGAGAAACCCGCTACGTGAGCACCTTGCGGAGATATCGCTGGAAGCCTCGGGCGTTCTGAACTCTTCTACTTGACCTCGTGTCGCCAACAGCCCTCGAAAATTCGATGGACAAATCAAATAAGTCACGAAAAGCAACGCATTCAAGATCCTGTCTTGACTTTACTTTCCAGCATACTCCCCATTCTCGATTTCGTGCCCGCATTCGAACCGGATGAAGAACAACAATGCAACTGGGAACCAAGCCCGCGCTTTCAGTCTTACATCAAACTTTTCCGTTCGCTCTCCTCCTGTTTAAACTCTTGACTGAGGGGGATTATTAGCACGGCCGGTCAGTTCCAGGCCTGGTCCGCACCTGTCCAGGGAACTTACAGCTGCCTCTCGAGGCGGTCGAGTTGTTGCCGATTTTGCTGTATTTGATCTTGCAGCTGGAATTTCGTCGCTGTATCAGATAATGGCATTCCCTCATCTGCCCGGACTGGGTCACGGCGAGCAGTATCCCGGCTAAGTGGTCGGGGTGCAGCGGTTAGCTTTGCCCGAACACATGAATTGGAGGGTCACTTGGAATGACGTCATCCGGAGCACTCCAGACTCCTTCCGCAACGAGGGTGTATCTGGGGGCGCGGAGACAAATGTCAGGTACTGAACGTACTCGGCCAAGAATTCACGAGGCTTTGAGGTTTGCATTTGGCCTTCCTTTTCCTTGCGGGCAGGGACTGCGATGGAGAACGTCCGCATTAGAGACGATGGTCCGCGTGTGGTACGAAGCAGGCGGCGCGATATGTCGACGAGTCGTCTTGACGTGTGCATACCGGCAATCGAGAAACCTCGGGTGTTTAAACTGCTCTATTCGTTACAAGCATACATTGTTTGTTATGTGATAATAGATACCCCTTGAGAAACGCTAAATTATATACTACAACCATCGAATGCCCGTGCAGTCATGTGACCGTCTCCCGGGGCCAAATGCGGCCAGAGTGGGGACCCCGGGGATGCCCCAGCAGCGAATCTGAAGATTTCTGCAGTGCGGATGAGACTTCTCCGTGTTTTATCGCCGCCACCATTTATCGTCCTGATCGTCTGCCTCCCAACATTGGGTTTTGTGGCACATCCGCATTAAGGGTAGACGACCACGGGCCTTGCACCTCACCCAATGCTCAGGTATGGCGAACCACGCTGAGAGATATGCTTGGTCGGTCGGTTGGCCACATGAATGAGGTCATCACATGGGGGCGATGGATTTGTCTATGTAGTCAAGATGGTTCTGTGGTTGGGTTGTGTTCGAGATGCATCTAACTACCGGTAATGCTAGATGTTGGCCGCCGCAGATGCGAACGATTCTACGGGCAGGCCAACATCACTCCCGGTCGCCTTTCTCAGAGCTATGAACCAAACAAAGGTCAAAAGAATAGGGTTTGGATTCCAAACACGGAGTAAAATTGGCCAACGCGAAATTCACTAATCTATCATATCACATAACGGAAGCCCTTCTGCAGCCTCCTGGCGGCCGCAACGTCGATCCCCTCCACCTCGGCCGTCCGCTGCAACCGGTCCAGATCCTGGTCCGTCAACACTGCATCCTCATCCTCCAGCCGCGCCAGCCGCTTATTCAAGAACCGCAGATGGAAGTACATGAACACCGCCATAATCCCGCCCAGCGCCTGCATCCCCACGCACACCCCCATCGCCAACCGGTAGTACGGCGCGTCCTGCTGGCGATACGTGAAGGCCGTCCAGATGCTGGCGGAGTTGCCGATCGAGTTGATGAACGCGTACGCGGCGGCGCGCTTGGCCGGCGGGCGGGGGATGGCGTTCGCGATCCACGAGTACAGGGTGCCGTTCTGCGCGAAGACAAAGTTCATCAAGAACATGGAGAAGTAGCGGGGGCCGAAGCTCTCGGTCGTCATGAAGATGATGAACCCGACCATGGTGACGGGGATCGGGTACATGAAGAACCAGAAGCGGCTGCCGAAGCGGTCGGACAGGTAGGAGTGGAAGAGACTGTAGAAGACCATGAAGATGTAAGGGGGCGCGACCAGCAGCAGCGAGATGATCTTGTTGTACCCCAGGGTCTCGGCCAGGGTGGGGAAGTAGTACTGGAACCCGGCGCCGGCCGTGATGCACATGTAGGCGACGGCGAGGACGTAGGTCTTGATATCGGTGAAGGCGAGCTTGAGGCCCTTCAATTGCGACATGCCGCCGCCTTCGTCGATGTCGGCCTCGGCGGCTTCTATGGCCAGCCGGCGGTTGGCGACGTGTTTCATCTCGGGGGAGAGCAGCTTCCAGGTCTCGGGGAAGTCCGGCAGGACGAGGCAGATGGCGAGGCCGATGGCAACGGTGATGCTGCCTTCGATGATGTAGAGCCATTGCCAGGCCGCCAGGCCGCGATGGCCCTCAAGGCCCTCAAGGATGCCCGCGGCGATGAGGTTGCCGAAGGCACCACTAACCAGCGAGCCTGAGTAGAAGATGCTCATCCGGAATGCCAGTTCGTTCTTTGTGTACCATTTGGACAGGTAGAACAAAATCCCCGCGAAGAAGGGGGCCTCGACCAGCCCCAGAATAAAGCGGCAGGCGACGATGCCGCCGTAACTTGTTACTTGGCTGGTCAAGGCGGAAACAAGCCCCCACGCCGTGGTGAAGAAACCCAGATAGATCGATGGGCGGCCCATAAAATTCAGGAGCAGATTGGAAGGAACCTGCATGAGGATGTATGCAACAAAGAGGATCGACAGGCCGACCTGGTACTGGGAGTCATTGAGGGAGAGGTCTTGCTCGAGGCCTTGGAGCTTGGCCGCGGCGTAGTTGTTGCTGCGGCTGTTAGCTTGTCTCGTGCAATGAAAACTGCAATTGACATACCGATCGATGTAGTTCATGAGATAGACGAGGATAACCAGGGGCATAATCAGGCTGTCAATTCGTCTTCGGAGCTTTTTCTCTAAGACCTTCTCCTCCTCTGTCAACTGGGCCATCTGGACGACCTCCTCGTGGGAGACGTCAATCTTTTCGCCCATGGCTTCATGGTCGGTCATGTATTTTTCGGCCATGATTGAGGAAAACAATAATCCCTGTACGATGAACAAGGGGGGATGGATTGAGAGAAAATGTGTCAGATGCTTGACTTGAAATCGGATTTCAGCCAGCTATATATTGCTCTCATGAAGAGGCAAGCAGCATGATCGCAGCGTAGAAAGTGTGGGGGGGAGAAAGGAGTGGGGGTTGGCGTGTTTGAGTTTAAAGCCCGCCTAGTCCAGGTAGAGGCGGGGAAGCTTTCATTCCTCATTGCGGGGGATTGTCTGGGGTAACGGGGTTTGCCCCCCCCCCACTTGGTACTTGTGTCGGAGACTGTCCGACAGCGTCCTCCCTATTCTGCTCATCCCATTTGTTGGCTCTGCTTGGCACACTGAATAACCTGTCTTTTCATCATGCGCGATGATGGTGAGACTTGGGAAGCCACCATTTAGTCAAAATCGCCTCGTCCACTTAGAGCAGGCTGCACACGCTAAGGTGACTCTGGATCGTCGCATCCTGCCTACGTCAGTCGATCATGCAACCCTGTTGAGGCCTCGGTTCGCATCATCTCCGACTTTGCTTTGCAGAAGATGCTCCGATGTTTGACCGATGGTAGCTGCAGCAGATGCAACACAAGTGGGCCATCTCACTTGCTTGGCAGCCCTTGTCATATAGGTGACAACCACCTCTGTGACCGTATCACCATACGACTGCGAGACCTCTGAGCATACCATGCTGGCGTTCTTTCTGTGGATCTTATCGAGGCCAACAACCCATGCGCTCGGAGGATTTATTGATGTGCGGTAGTAGTGCTGCAGGCCATGGTAGGCACTTGTGGTCCCATACATGCGAAGGACCTGCTTTGGAGTAATCGGCGCAGAGATAAGGTAACAAATCAGCCATGTGGCTGAACACGTAGTGGCCGTCTAGTTGAGTTCCACAGCGAGGACCCACGCCTGTTGGTCGGATCTCTTCAGTTTCTGTGCAGATATGGTCGGGGGAATGCGGCGGTCAAACTGAACTTATTACTAGCCTGTACCAATCACGGAAGAAAGACTTATCACGGTTGTTCATGCGCCACTTACAACTGTTCCCCGACTTTGTGGTCAGGTAGGAGCTCGACAAAGGGAAAGGCCGTTGATCGTAGTTATGACCACTGGTACGGTGGAGATTAGCAACTCATTGGCTGAAGTAGATACAGCAAGTTTGTTGATCAAAGAAGCCGAAGATGAACTGTATCTGTTGAGCTGAATCATGCACTCTAGGTGAGTGTAACGAGCTCATAAGTCACGGCATGGCTGAGAGTACTACATGAGTTCGAGGCAGGCAGAGATATATTTATATCCCAGGTCTTGCGGTTGATTGATAAAGTGTGTTCGTGAGGTACACAACCAAGTTAGATCATTATGCAGACACTTATGATGTTGAAAGAGCGGCCAAGGCTCATGAACTTGGACTGTGTCAGTGTCACTCAAAAGTCGACAGTTGGACTGTTCCAAATCATTTGGTTGATGTTGATCTGCTGAGGGGACCGAAAGTGAGTTCCTGAGGCATTAAGCTTGGTGCCTGGTTTGTCACGCTAGCCTTTTCAAGCCAACCCACCAAGAATTCATTCAGTCTCAGCGGCAAGCAACCCAACCCAATCTCTCTTGTCTCTTGCAATCTTCCTGCGCTAATCGTGTTTCTGGAATGCAGATTAGTAGTCTCAAGCTAACATCATGGTTCCTCGAATTTCTACGAGATAACCTTTCCGCCATCCACGCAGTCTCGAAACCCACCAAACCACGGATCCAGAGTGGCAAAACACGCTACCGACCGTGAGCCCACCCGAAACCAAGCTGGTCCAAGCCCACTTTGCCAGCCCGCCATCGCCTCAGGCCCGGCTTGCTATTGGTCTCGTGGAGCCACGGGGCGCGCTGGTGCCGATGTAAGCGAAAGGGAAAGAGAGGGGACAAATCTCGGACATGTTCGTCCAGATCTTGTTGGTGTCAAGCGTGCCGTACCGTTCGTTGGCTCTCTTGCCCCCGAAGGCTCGACCTTTGCTTTCACCCGAGCAGTAGAGCCATTACTCCAATAGGTGCTAGACCGCGATGGTCAACCACGATTCGCAGGCTGTTCTGGTCCCCAGCCAGTACCGTCCCAAGCCTGTCATCACCTCAAATCAGCTTGCGCGTCAATTGCGGTCCTGCAAGGTCTGCCGGTTCCGCAAGGTCAAGGTGCGTCCCGACCCGGTTCTTCTTGCTTGCTGGTGATGCTCCATATTGCATTCCTGTCGGGAAGCCAATTTATTGGATGGAAATATCTCCCAGCTCCAGAGGGAGCCACTCCACGGGGGATTAGTGGTGTATTCGAAGTACCCCTGGGGCCCGATCTCCACGCAGGCTCGTCTGGCTCTAATACTCGATGGTCATAGTGTGATCGCGTTAAACCCTGTCATGCATGCTGTGCTCATGGATATCCCTCCAAGTGCACTTACGACGCCGGCCCCGAAGATAGCCTCCAGCCGATAAGCCAGGCGGATGAAATCCGTAACCTCCGAAATGAGATCCGTCAGCTGACGACTCAACTCAATGCCCGTGGTACGTTTGCCCATACCTCCAAGCGCGTGAGCATAGTTCGACCACAGTTGGCGTGTGCTGACGTTGATATCTGGTGTGTTTACTAGATCAACGGAGCCGAAACCGACGCCGCCTCGCGCAGCTGCAAGGCTTGGTTGATACGATTCGTTCGGCCCCATCAGAAGTCGTCGATGGTATTATCAGCAGTATACGGACAACAAATCGGGTCGTCACGCATGGTTCGGGAGTCGCATCCGGGGAGCGGACAGACGGTGGGTCATAACCTTTGGGGTGGGGGGACAATGACTCTGGGGCCCATGAGCTGACATGTGCCCTCGTACTTGGCAGAAAATGCTATCGTAGCAATCCAGCGCTCTAGACCGGGTGAAAGTGACGAGGAAGCGGAAGATAGTATCTACTTGCCGGCAGGCCATCGTGATGGCAGTCGAAGTTCATCCGAGGACAGCGAGGATTCGAGTTACGGCTCGATTTGTCAAATGAACACGACAAAACCGATGCTCGAGGTATTCATTGAACGTTTCGTGGATGCATTCAGCCCAGAAGTCGATGCTAAAGCAGGTCACGCGGGTGCACTACGACGCGCTGCCGAAATTCGCATGTTCTCACCAATCTTGATGGATGCATTCCAGTCCGTGTCGGTGGCTTTCTTCGGCCGATCCGTTCAGAACAAGGAGGTCGAGGCAGCGGGTTTCAGTCTATATCCACGGGTACTTCGCAGCTTGCAGCAAGCGTTGCAAGACCCTGAACGTAGCAAGGCCGAGTCCACCCTGGTAACGGTCATCCTCTTGATGGCATTTGAGGTATGCTTCGCCGGGTCCTCTGTGTCACTAAGTTTAGCTGATAACATTCCTGCAGAGCGTGGAGCGTACTACTCAAGTGTCTCTGATTGCGCACGTCAACGGTGCGCTACGATTGATTGAACATCGCGGTCCGGAGAATCATGTTCACGGTGTGGAGCATTTACTGTATACAGAGCTCCGACCATACTGGGTATGTACCTGAACCCTGTATAGGAAAACTCTCACGTACTCATTCAGTGAGCAGGTATCGGCGGCTCTCGTCAGCCGTACCCCTTCCTTTCTTGCTCAAGAGGACTGGATTAATCTTCCGTGGTCAGCTAAGACCACCAAAAAAGATATCTTGCATTATCTCATGGACCTTGCTGTTGAAATCCCAGCACTACTGTCTCAATTCGATGATCTCCAAGCCACCCTCAGCTCGCAAATGGCGAGTGCGCATGAAATCAAGGTCAAACAGGCAACCCTGTGGAACGGGGTCGCGGGCCTGACCAATCGCTTCCGCCGGTGGAAAGTCGAGTGGGTCGACCGCTATCCCGACGGACCGCCTCAAGAGGTCGAGGCACTGCCAAATGACGAGTTTCCGGTGTTCCAATGTCGGGATCTTCGCACTGGTGCCATCATCACGCCGACTAAGTTTGTCTATCCGGACCTCCGCCTGGCCCAGACCATGTGTCTATACTACACTACACGATTGATACTGTCAACAGCGGATTGCCGACCGACAGACCGCGTCGGACCTGCCGAACAGTATGCCTTGGGGTGCGGCATCTGCCGAACTTTGGAATGGTACATCTTGACAGCCCCTGGTAACATGATTAACCGTCTCGCCTTTCCAGTCCGTGTGGCTTGGGAGGCCTTTCCAGACGGGGGGCCAGAGCGCCTCTTCATGTATAATGTGCTCAAGCTGGTTGAGAAACGGCATTCACTGGGACTTTGGGGTAGTGGAATGTCCGAACTTTCTCCTCGGGCTGGTTCCCCTCCGGGCCCTTGAACGTATAACCTAAATATGCAGTCGTGGATCGCTGGACGACAACGGCTGCGCTCCATGGGAACCACTGGACGGAGTCTCACGAATTGACGATTTCGGTCAATTGCACCGCACTTCACAAGGCGAGTTGTTTTGTAATCCTGATGTATCGATATAGCTATAACTATTATGCTGTGCGCTAGACACGCAGTATAATCGTGCTTGCAATTGCAAATTCAATGAAAGGCAATTTGCATCATTTCGACGCTTATTTTATCGATCGCGTTTCAAACTTGAGGCGCAGGAGCGAGCAACCATACTCTGCCCAAAGTCAGTTGGCTCAGTGCTTGGACAATTTCGCCAAGCCATAGAGCAGACCACAAGCCTGTCCGACTGGAATTGCTTGAACTCGTTCGAAATCTTACCGAGACGGAAAGACGGACAATTTCGTCCCATAAATTGCAGAAAGGGGTTGTTACTCTGACTTCACTCCCCCAGAGCCTCTTTATGTGATGCCGTGGGCCCATCAGGTAGGCTTGACACCAGGGAATGAATATCCACCCAGAGCCCTAATCCTCCGCAACTCAGCCGGAGGTGAGCACGATCATGTATAGTCACTGATAGCTTGTGAGGATAACAAGCTAATATGCCTGAAATGGAAGTTGTCGGGAGAAAATTTCGTCAGCATTTGATTTTGAACTGATTGTACGACCAACTAGACAACGGGAAATATATTCACCAGGGGCGAGAGGGAGTCCAGACAGCTACATGGTGATAAAAGGCTGTGTAGGGCAGGTTTTACGGATACGAATATCCCAATACTTTAACTGCGACAAGCGTGCGCAATTATTTCGGAGATATTAAGGTATTTTAAAGGGCTGATGGATCAAGCTTAATGCGTTTAATGTTTCAGGTTAACACAAGCTTGCCGGCTGAAGGGCAAGCAGTCAGGGCAGTGGTGGAGTCGGGAATAGCGCCGGACTCCACCTGCCCCTGAGACAAACCTTTAGTCTGCGCCTTACAATTCTTGTAGAAAGGAATTTGTTCTTTTTAAAGCTGGCGATCGGTACCTGCTTTTGGACTTTTTAAGCCATTCTCTCATTCAGTCTTTCATTCACAGCTCTGTTTGCAGTCGTTCTTTCTTCGCGGCCGGTTCGCTTCAATTTCTCTCGTTCTTCAAAAAATCCAAACCACTTTCATCGATCACCATGCGCTCTGTTTACGCTGCTGCTCCCTTGGCTCTTGCCCTCCGCGCTGCGGCTGTCACTGAGGATTCCTGGTACTTCGGTAACGGGTTCTACACTGGCCCTCCTTCCAATAGCGCTCACATCACCAAGGCTACTTGGTCGGTTATCGCCCCCAGCGTCCCGCAGAACACCACCGTCGAGAACACCAACGACGAGGTCTGGGTCTCGCTGTGGATCGGCCTCCAGGCGACTGCCGGTGACGCTAGCTCCTACCTGTACCAGCCTCTGCTCAACTGGTCGCCCGACCAGGAGTCCCAGTACGTCTACCTTTTTCGAATTGACAAGCAAGAAGACGTGTCCGCTAATTGTGACCAGGGGCTGCCCTGCTACCGCCGAGGAGTGGTGTGTGGCCGCCAGCACCTACACTCCCAGTGAGTCCTGAGCCTATCGGATTGACAGGGCCTAGACGATGTGCTAATCAATGCTGTAGGTGGTCAGCTCGGCCAGGCCTATGTGACCGTTCCCCAGGAAAGTCAGGTCGACTTTGAGGGTTAGTTACATGTTCACCTCTGTGTTCAAAGCCCCTCGAGACTAACAACGTTGACGTGCAATAGTCACCGTTTCCGATAGCAAAGTCACGCAGGTCGTCAGCATCGACGGCAAGGTCGTTTCCAAGGAGACTGACAGTAAGCATCCGGCCTTCTCGATTCCATATACCACACACACCGCATCCCACGTACTTACACGAACACCTCCCCAGAACTCGACAGCAACCTGCTGTACCTCTACTCCGGAGATGAGTGCTACACTGGCTCCGGCACCTGCGGTACTCAGCCCGCCTACAGTAAGTTTCCCTCTACGCCGCACAGCCTTTTCCTATCATGACGCTGGTGATTAACTCACCTGACTCGAATACAGGCTGGAACAACATCACCATCCACCTGAGCGAGGCCGATTCCAAGTTCGGCGAGACCCTGTACCTGTACAGCGGCTCGAGCTCCAATGGCTTCACCACCTCCGACAGTGGCAAGACTTGGCACACGGATGCCATCAAGATCTCCACCGACACCTTCGCGGTGCTCGACTAGATGGAAATCACTCTGCAGGCTGCGGCGAGCACAGGCGATTCGTGATTCTTGAGGGGTCTTGTGTGGCGCTACTGCTAGTCAGTCATGGCCCCTGCCTGGACACCATACTATTCGGACCTTTATTTGTGGATAGCTTCTTCAACATAATCGCAACATACATGCACATATTGTATTCTACTCGAGAGTCGGTTATTACATCCGTTACCAGCTTTATTATGCTGATTTTAGTCTGTTGCATGCTGAGACTCATGAGATAGTTTTGGGTAGAGGGATGAAACCGAGATATTGGTCGCTAGACGATGATATTAAGACACGCGGTAGACGCACGACTAGTCCAGTCACTCTGTGCAGGTTTCTCTAGAATAGATATCGGATATGTACATCGGTTGAAAGATTCATGCGCGATTAAGCTCCAGGCCTAGTAGTCGAGGGTTTGTTTGATCGCATCGTATATCCCTACGACAAGGTCAGTAGCGGACAACGTATCGGAAAAGAAAGATGAGAGACACTCACTGGTGACGTCGGGAATGATAAACTTCTCGTAGATCAACCCGGTATGCGTACTCCAGCCGCCCACCCGCTTGACGGGGGCCTCCAAGCGCAGAAAGGCGCGCTCCTGGATGGTTGCCGCGACTTCCGCGCCCACCCCGTAGTTGACCATGCTCTCGTGCACCACGATCGCGCGACCGGTCTTCCTCACACTGTCCAGCACCGTCTGCCGGTCCCAGGGGTAGATCGTGCGCAGGTCAACCAGCTCGATGCTCGCGCCCAGCGCCCGCTCCGCCGCCTCGATTGCCGCGGAGCACAGGTACAGCGGCTGCCCGTAGGAGACGACGGTGAGGTCGTTGCCGGGCTTGACCACCTCGGCCTCGCTGAGCGGGATGGTGTAGTATTCGTTCGGCACGTGCTCCACCGCCGCGCGGTACAGCACTTTCGGCTCCATGAAGAGCACCGGGTTGTTGTGCTCGAAGATCGCCGACAGCAGCAGCCCCTTCGCCTGGGCCGGCGACCGCGGCATCACCACCTGAATGCCGGGGATATGCGCGAACAGTGCTTCGGGGGATTGGGAATGGTACCTAGCCAGCCAGCCAACCCGAAACGATCAGAACCTCTGCCCCCAAAAGCCCAGGTGTTGACACGAGTGGAGGGAAACACTCACAAAGCCCCATGCCCCACGGCACCGCACGGCATCCGAATCACCAACCCGCCAATATCCACCCCCGTCGCCCCCTCCCGATACCGGAACTTGGCCGCCTCGTTGACGATCTGGTCGAAGGCGGGGAAGACGTAGTCGGCGAACTGGATCTCGGCCACGGGCTTCATCCCCTGCGCGGCGGCGCCGATGGCGAACCCCACGATGCCTTGCTCCGTCAGCGGCGTGTTGAAGACCCGCTCGGACCCGAATTCGGTCTGCAGGTCCATCGAGCACCGGAACACGCCGCCGAAGGCGACGTCCTCCCCAAAGAGCATGACTCGGTCGGAGGTCGCAAGGGCGGTGCGCAGGGCGGAGTTGATGGCCTGGTAGAGGTTCATGGATTTTGAGGATGTCGAGGTCGGGAGGTCGAGGTGGTCGGGCAGGGTGGAGGCTGTGTGGTGGAGGAGAGGGGTGGATTTGTAGTCGATGGGGAGGTTGAGGCGTGAGGCAGGGGAGGCGGCGGCGGTGGAATAGGTTCTTCGGCCGTGGATTTGAGGGTGGAAGAGTCGAGAAGATATGCGTCGGGATGCCATGGTTGTAACTAATTGGTTTGGAGTAAGCAGAAGGGGATGGATGGATCGGTGATGGTGATTTGGGTAGTATAGAGACGGTGTCGGGAAGTAAGATGGGCTAAGGGGGGGAGTCTTTCTGTTTTCTCTCTCTCTTGTTTTCTCCCCTCACAGGGGTGATCGATGGTTTGCGAAGATTCAGGTTTTATGGAGAGGAAGAGAGAGAGAGAGAGAGAGAGAGAGAGAGAGATTCGACCCTGTCGGTTTCTCCCCTTCAATGCGTTCATGCGGGGAATGTTACCCCAGTCCCCCCGCGGATAACCGCCCTTCGTCGCCTTATCGCCTTATCGCCTTGTCGCC
Organism: Aspergillus aculeatus ATCC 16872; assembly: GCF_001890905.1. Lineage (NCBI taxonomy): Eukaryota > Fungi > Ascomycota > Eurotiomycetes > Eurotiales > Aspergillaceae > Aspergillus > Aspergillus aculeatus. The sequence continues at coordinate 141,550 of NW_017962999.1, forward strand.
TTGTCGCCTTGTCGCCTTGTCGCCTTGTCGCCTTGTCGCTAAGGGGCGCGGGATACTAGGATGCCTCAGTGCCTGGCTCGGTCAGCGGTCGGCACTTGCTTCTTTCGGTTACAGTGCGAGGCATCATGGATCATGGATCATGGATGGAACTGCCTAACAGCACACTCATCCATAATACTTACCAGTATTCTGACTACATCCTTCTCTTTGCCTGCGTGAGCCAGCAAACGCTTCATTTTGATTGAGCTTCATATCCAGGAGTTTGTGGAAATCGATCGACAGCTCAACAGGACAGATGATGTCGCCCCGACGGCCAGCTCTTTCCGTTCAACAGACTCGTCTGAAGCCGATAGTCGTCGACCATGTCCTGTCAACTTAGCCTTAAGCTGTTTGGTACCACAGCTCGCCGTTCTCTGCCACGTTATGTCTATACTGGGTAGGTGATCAGGTCAGTCAAGACACAAAACTTCGCATTCTTCCACTCCATATATACATCAGCAAGGGTATCGTGTACAAAGGGCTCAACTAATATTTACAAATTCAAGAAATACCTCCAAGTAGCCATGGCGCCCATAACTGTTGTTCGCTGACATCGATCGAATTGATCGACCCCCTCAGACTGCTTGCCGATCCGTGTCAGTATCGCTGAAAGCCACCATCTGGTACTCGGAAGACCGATAGCGCCAGCGACTGAGTCTGGGATCGAGGCCGCAGCACCTGCAGAACCAAGGAATAGGCCAATCCCGCTCATGACGAACGCGATACCCAAGATCCAATAATGCATGTTGAGCAGCCGTTCCATGGCACTGCCCCGCTCCCTCTGCAATAGCTCCGTGACGTCCAAGACATTGCCATTGGCGTCGAGGGCTGCCAAGCGAAACAGGGGACTATCCAAGTTCTCCGGGATCTCGATTTCGGTTTCGAACCCATTTTTCTCATATTGTGCCACCACCTTGAAAGCGGCACCTTCAAGCTCGCCTGAGAGCCAGGTCTCTAGTTGCCATGCGGCAACCTCTGTCGCTCCGTTCCAGCTGACATATATCCGATTACCGATCACCTCGGCATCCGGAGCAGTTTGCGGCCTTCCAACCCAGTCGCCTTTAATAACCCGGTATGATACGGCGCGACCGAATCCAAAGAACACCGAGGCACCGAAGTGGACATTGCACAACACTTGCCCGTCGGAACTGAACTCGGTAAAAGCGGCATTATGGCCCCAGCCCACCAAGGCACGGCCATCGTTGTCCAGGACTTGCAGATTGCCCTGCGACACGGCTTTCATCTGCTGAGGATGATAGTACGCAGCCAGAAGGGTCGCTTCGCGGGCATCAACATCCAGATATATCATCATGCCATGGCTTCCTTCGTCGAGGTTTTTCGTCGAGTGTGCTGCATTGTTGAAAAGGGTGAGTGTATTGTTGGGATGCCAGCGTGCATCATGTTGCCAGGCAAAGTTGGACGCCTCTCATTTGGAAGGTGGCGGAATTCGTTCAATTTCCCCCAATTGTCAACAAAACACACCGCTGTTCTTGTCAATGCAACTTGAGCTGTGAGCTTCTCGTATTGAAACGATAAGAGAATCTCCTAATGTGTTCATTACTGATGCTGTTGATGAGGTACTGGGAGCAGAGAAGCAGGAGGATTGCGCGGTCTCTGATGTGCTCGATGCCTCATAAATGCCGTTGACCGGATAATCTTGGGATTTACGCCAATCGAAGACCAATTCCCTTGTCCGCGATATGAATCCCTTGGAATCATCCACCATTTACATGACCCATGATGCCCACCCCTGTTGTCCTCAACCTTTCAGTATGTAAAAAGTAATCAAACCCTGATACCCCTGGATATGAATCCCTGGGTCATCTCCCTGTTGTACTTCAAACGAAACAAAGTCCTAGCTGAGTCGAGAATCATTGGTCCCAGCTGAGCTATCGCATTTCCACTACCTAGGGTTAGATATCTCAATTGTAATTCCCATCCAGACCACACTTTCGAGATCCAAACCACTACTGTGACCTCACGGTATAACGAAATCCTATTACACGAAGTTTCGCTATACAACGAATTTTCAGAAGAGCCTGACGAGTTTTACTATACAAATATCGCTGATTCACCTTATAGCGAATTTCGTTATATCGAAGATTTAGAAATTGCCTAAATAGGAAAGAACTGGGTCAAAAGCGGGGCCCTGCGTAGTCAGCCCATCGCAGATTCCATGATAGATCACGTGAATCCTTACTTACACCTATTCTATACTACGAAAAACACTATATAACGAATTCCGCCTCTACTATTTCGTTATACCGTGAGGTTACAGTACACAATCACGGTTCAAGCAAATGCAGTCAGGGTATGGTGCACATTCCACTCTAGCCGCAGGTAGATCTCTCAGCCGCAATGAATTTATCTCCTGTTGACGTTTTGTGAAATAGGGTCATAATCCTTGGTTGTCCTAATCGCCCCTAGCTTCATCTCAAAGTGCACTCCCGCGTAGGTCAATCCCTCTATCTTTGTTCAAGGTCTTTCTGACTTTCGAGGCTGATTATCGGACGACTATTGCCCTGGAAATCGCTGTCTACCTCATGCGGCTTCCCCCCCCCCACCCAAAAACTGCCTCAGCTGTGTAGTGACATGACCATTTCAACTGATATGAGTAAGTTATGAGTGGATTTGCGATGGGTTGAGTGAGTGTGGGCTCGAACTGTGTCCCCACGCAATATGAAGACGAGCTCATGCCCGTGGACCCGCTTAAGGAGGGGATTGCGCTCGTTGCATTCGGTAATAAACTTGATTTGACTTTTGCGCTTGCCAGATCCAACAGAGTTGCTGCTCTTAGCCACTGGGTGACAAGACGCAAGACTGTATGGGTACATGGAATTTCTTTCATGTCTATCATATCCCACCGCTTCGGATTCTAAGTAGGACCCAATGCCATTTTTTATTGTGAAGGCGATCTTCATTACTCTAACGTGGTAGCTACTTGCTCGGGCATAGACAATATACAGCACAACAGGCTCGGTCCTCTAGGGTATTAAAATACATTCAACAGATCATAGACGACCCGGACGACGTGTTGACCTTCCTTGCAGCAAGCTCGTCGCAGGATCTGTCTGCTGAATGTCCTGGGATCGTAGGGCATAAATGCGGGCCATCCATGTCTCATACAACCTTGATTTTCGGTGCGGCCATAGCACAACATCTCGCTGGAACCAACCCCTTCCTATACTGCCAGACACCGGGTTAGCATCCGAAGTCTCTGGCATGTTCTGCGGTGGAAACAACGCACCCTTAGCTCGTGACCCTGAAGGATCCAAAAGACACATCTTCGTCCAAAGTCAGACAGCCGGTGGGCGCCCCCATGGTGGTTTCTGCGTAGAGGATCGAGGTATCACACTTTGTCAGGTGGAAAGCCTCGAGCGAGTAACCGCTGGTTGGCAAGCGGACAGCGCGCACAGTCGATCCCACCTTGAAGGTGACACAGCGACCGACTTCCTCGTAGTTGGCTTCCCAAACGAGAGTGTCGCAGCTGGTGTCGGAGTAGGCCCGGACCTGGTAGGCAGATGCGGAGGAGATCGCCACCATGACGCTAAGGAACCCGAAGAGCTGCATGGTGAAAGATATAATCGACACAGATTTGGAACAGAGAAGCTCTTTGACTCTGAAGGACTGAGGAGAAGGCAAGAGTGTCAGGGGAAAGAAAAGAGGGTTACCAAAGGAGACTTCAAGGGGAGAGGAGAGCAGTTGTGTCTTCTCAGTCTCTTACTTATACATCTCCAATCGGCCTGAGGTCTAATCCCCATTTGGGAAAGCGTTGCGTCTAGTCCAAGAGAGCTTGGATACAAGATACTACCTGTACTGTACATACATGAACTTGATTTGGAACCGGAGATGTCCGCGAAACGAGATTTGCCCTTAATGCGGTCCAAAATTGACGCTAGGATGTGAATTGAAGATACAACCACTCTACGGATTCCCCGATCCTGTTAATCGTTAGATCGGTCTTGTTTGCCTTGTGCTGAATGTATTCGAGGCGCTTATTACGTCCTTAGTAGTTGTGGAGTGGTAAAACCTGTGGGACCTCTTGTCTAAGGCTCGCTAAATCGCACTTAGCGTCGTCCTAAGCGTTTGCCAAGGCGCTTCTAAAATATGCATACGCAAGCTTGAGTCCACTTCTATCGAGATTCCTATCTCAGTTTTCAACTTGTCTATGAGGAGTTTGCCAGCAGTATCCAGTAAAGCAGCTCTGGTGTGGAGTCAGGAAACCCCGGAGTTTTCCAATTCGTCGTTCCTCTCCGTTATCCCTCGCCCCTTATTACCCTCTTTCCTGTAAGATTTCCGAGCGAGCAACGACTTAGAATCAATGGCTGTATCCATGACATGATGCCAACCTTCAACTGCGAGGTATGGACAGTGGTACATGTGCCTCTGAATTGAGATCTTCTTCCATTTGTCGCTATGTTTTCAAAGGTCCGAAGTCAACGAAAGGAATGTCGGTTAACTACTCGGTTAGGTCGGCTTGGTTACAGTCACCTGCTGATCGAGTATGTACACACGCAGTACCCACCATGCACTAGTGAGCAACTATCGCCGAAGTACGTACACAGTAGAAACCAACTGAATTTTTTATCTCTTTCGGAGACTAGCCTACTCTCTATCAGGAATTCGAGTCGAGGTTGATTGGGTGGGCTCCGCTCTCTGGCAGTCAGGCATGAGAACGCCCGGCCATGGCCTCAGAAATTGCTCTGCCCTGTTTGACAATGATTGGCTAGGGTTGAAGCCGGAAGGAAGATTTGCGGGAAGGATTCTCTTATGTCCGAGCATGTACGCCTTAACTTTAGTGGTTTTATTTATCCACCATCACCAGGGATGTTTCCTAGCGTAACAACAAAACCCCCACTCTGTAAAATTAGCGGCGAAAACAACAACATACCTGGTATCCTTACATTGTACTCAGAACGTCCTGGACTTAAACTACGTAGAAAGGTAGATTCAGGAAAAAAGCTAGTGCCAGTTGACTACCACCTAGTTTGGTTCGGTTCGATAGTCTCTACATCTAGAATATCTTTGTATAAATACGGGGCCTTGACCTTTTCAAGGACTGAATCGGACGGAAAACCCAAGCCTATCATTCTTCGCTTCCCCTTCATTTGCACCTATCTTTCAGTCCTGACCTTCGTCAATCTCAAGTCTCCGCCCATTATGAAGCTTCTTACCCTCCTTCTCCCTCTCATTCCCCTTTGCCGTGCATGGGAAGTCGACTTCTACACCGAGTCTGACTGCGCGGGCAGTACTACCTGGTCGACCGGAGACACGGCCGTCATGTCCTGCCAGAGCACCAGCTCGTCGGACTACGTCAGTGTCTGGGTGGATGTGGTGGCGACCAACTTTGCCGTCCTCGTGTATAAGGAAGCCGACTGCGCGGGTCCCTCGTGGGCCATCTCCGGCACCCATGAGACTACCACAGGCAACTGCCAGAATGGCGATTGGAAGTCGTTCAAGGTGGTCAAGGCCACTGCTTAAGACAGTTGGATTCATTACCATTCGGGGTCTTCGTAAGAGTTCTTTGTTTCCTTGTTTGTTTGTTTCCATTGTTCCGTTGTCTCCATCGAACCTCCCCTCGCCCCCCATCTCTCTTTCACAAACGCACACATACTTCGGACGCTCTAAGCTAATGGCAGAAAGGTCTCGGGGCAACTAACCCTTCTTCAACTACGACGCGGTTCAATTTTCATTGAATTTTACTCCCACCTACGCTTATTGATATCTGCTCGTCCCGTACGATGGAGTACAGAAACCAGAACACATGATATCAGGCATCTGGGATTCAATCGCATGGGTTGAGGCGCTTATGGGATCATCTTCCCTTTTGGTATTTCTTTTTTTCCTTCTGTTTGGGAATATGACTAGGGTGTGGGATGGGCGGAGCGGTCACCGCACTTCTAATACCTCCTACGAGATACTTACTACCTTGTAGGTACCCAGTACTACCTCTGTAGTTCTGCTCTGTGAACTAAGTAAATCAACCACAACCAATCAAAAAAAAACTCTTCCCATGGACATTAAGCTCCACCCGGATTGTAATCAAGCAAATCATTCTTAGACCATTCCAGAAACAGAGGCGCTTAGGCTTTTTACTGAGTACTAGGTACTATTAGACCTACTTGTGTCATGTCGGAGGAGAAACCCTCAAATCTCCGCGACCACCACATGCTGGAACCCAAGCCGTGTTCAATGATCCAAGATCCTCCTGGTTGGATATTTTCAACATTTTTCAAGGGGCAAGGGTGGCAGCGTTTCGGCCATAGGATACTTACTAAGTACAGTGTGCTCCGCACGCCTGCGCAGACATCTCCGGAGACGTTGGCGTTGTTCCTTTTTCAAATGGGAGTTGTGGACAGTATGTCTATATGTGTATTTGTAGATATACGATCTTATCGAGATGTGCGGGGGCACTTTAGGCCATGGCTCGGATTAGTCGGAATGACTTGGATAGAGACACCCCCTTTTTGTTCTCAACTCCCATCCAAACAAGCCAATGGCCCGTCCTGTGCCATCGACTCGAGGATAGCATCTACACCCTGGATGCCCTTGGCATCGAGAATCCCCCTTCCAAGAACCTCCAACCGCACATCGGGCGGAGTCGATCCCGGCGAGTACACGCCCTCAACATTTGCCTTACTAGTGCTTTCGGCTGTGTCCTTCAGCCTCTCCACGACTTTGGTCACCACACTTGCACCCCACAGCCCGTCCCGTCGGGGCAGTCGCGGGTCTCGTAGCAGGGAGAGTGCTGTGTCCACCGTGGTGGGATCGGTGCTTTTCAAGCAGACGACGTATAGCCCTGCGATGAGCTGCGTGGTGAGGGTAAATCCGGGTGGAGCATCGTTACTTGGCCGTGAATTTGGAGTCTTGCTTTCTCCCCCACCGCCGAGGTCAGACTCGTCGAGGAGCATAGACATATCGCTCAGAGCGGCGCTTAGCGCAGAGTCCGTGGCAGCGGATACTGAAGATGCACCCGGTGCGCGGTGCAAGTTCTCCAGTAGAACACCGTGGAACAGCTGTGCTTGAATCCGTAAGAGGAGAACGTGCTGTCTGACCTTTGGGTCCCTGGGGTGCGGCGTAGTAGTGATGGAGTGGATGATGGCCTGGAAGGCAGCGTCAAGCGCTAATCGCTCCTGACGAATCGCTGGCGGGAGGTTGGCGAGTGGTGTGTTCTTGTGGGAAAGATGCACGAGCAGGTGTCGCAGGAGTCATGCTTCGAGGCTGGTCAGGTGTGTTTCGAGGCGGTTGTTGGTATCGCCGCCCGACACATGCCTTATCTGTGGTGCTGGTATAGGTTCATGGCTGACAAGCACCAACGGACGGGAATCATCGTATATGCTGGCTTGAATGTCCAGTCGCGCCAGCAGAGCCCCCAGATGGGGGAGGATATCCTCCGCCACCCCACACGCGGTCCGCGGCGGAGGCGGATGGTCTCGGTACCGCTGGAACAGGATCAACGCCTGATCCAGGTGCCGGATGGCGTTGCCCGCCTGTCCGATCAGCGATTCAAAGGCGTAGAAGAGCACCCCGCAGATCAGGGCGACTTCGTATGAGGCCTGCGGGGAGGAGAGATGCGTGCGCAGCTGCCGGTGCGACCGGGCGATCAGCCGGAGACCCCTGGGCGATGGTCGTTGTCGCGGGATATCTCTCGCCCCCTCCTTGCCCGTTAGCTGGCCGCTGTGGCTGTGGTGATCCTGGTAGAGGGCACTCAGCGTCACGAGTGCATTGCGGATGATGGGCTGGGTGTGGCAGCGCTGGAGGATGAGGCGCGTCCACAGAGTCGGGTCGGAGAAGCTCGAAAGACTCTCCGCCGCTTGACAGCAGTAGAAGTGCAGCAACTGCCGGTCGGCTTGGCTGCCGGGGACTTTGAAGGGGATGCTGTAGGCTGTGATCGACAGGTCTGGTGCCTGTTGTTGCTGGAATGGCGCTGCGTATCCTTCGCACGGGCGGTTGGAGCGGTCGCGGCGTTGGCAGCTGGGTCTGGCTTCGTCACATTTAACGCGGCGGGCTCTGCATTTGGGTTAAGAGTCAATTCTTTGGAAAGGAGGAAGAAAGACCTACTTGCAAGTTGGGCACCCCGACCGTACTTTCGGTGTGCTTCTGCGTGTTCTTTTCATGGTTGTGGAACGGTGAGTGGTGCTCGTTGAGGCTCATCGAGGCTCATTTGAGGGGGGCGCTGACACTAATTTAGAACTAAATTATACGAGAAGGCTTGGCGGTTCCTAGCCTAGTCTTCACACTACATTCATCTTTTTTCGAATACTGCTTGCCTAGTTCTCAGGATGAGACCATTGAAGATAGAAAGTGGTCGTGGGGTCAAATTTTGAAGATGAGAATATACGAGGGTTGGCGTTCGCAGGCAGCCGTGATGCGTGGGAGCTATATATTTTGCTGGCAAGCTCCTCACCGAGTATCATTAAGAAGATCTTCACTCAACAGGACTTGCTTGGGCGAATGACCTCAAAATGAAGCTCCTCCCAGTCTTCACCGCGAGCCAGATTGTCAGCGGATGTGTTGCGGCTACACTTCCTTTGACGCGACGTTGTGCATCTCATGTCTCCCACCCTAGTGCTCCACTGCTCGCTGCTCAGTACAGTAGCACTTTCGATGTCGACGTTACTTTTGCCAACCAAACCTTCAAGCTCCTTGTCGACACTGGCAGCAGTGACACATATGTCGTGCGAACTGGCTTCCAATGCATCAACGCGACGACCAATCTTGAAATCCCCGAAGCCGACTGTCTGTACAGTCCGCAGACATACCACCAATCCAGCACCTATCGCCAGATCCCCAACGAGACCTTCGGGGTCCAGTACGGCAATGGCATTGCCAGTGGTGTCATGGCATACGAGGATCTCACCTTGGCCGGCATCACCGTTAAGGGGCAAGCCGTGGGGATCGCCGATCACAGCAACCCGATGGGCGACGGGGTCAACAGCGGAGTGCTGGGTCTCGCCTACCCATCCCTCACCTCTGCCCACCCGGGGAATGACACCGACAATACGACCTTCTTCTACAACCGGGCAGTGTATAGCCCTGTCTTCAACACCATGTACGAGCGGGGTCTCGTCGACCCCTTCTTCAGCATCGCGCTAGCCCACACTCCACAACAACAAAACGATTCAACCCCGACCTTCGGGGCTACCTCACTCTCGGCGACTTACCCCCAGTGGCCCACAGCCCAAATTTCTCCATCGTGCCCGTGGAGATCCTAGACAACATCCCGACCGAATTCACATCCGGCCAACGCACCCGATCGTACTGGGCTTTTAGTGTCTCGGCCGTCACCTACGGCGAAACCGGTGCGCAGGATCTCACCACAAATGCGACGTCGTTCCAGGCGTTCACGGACACCGGAAACGAACTCAGCTTCCTGCCTGCAGCGGTGGTGGAGCCGATCAATGCTCTGTTTGCCCCGCCGGCGGTGTATGATGATGCGTCGGGGGTGTATGTGGTGGACTGTGATGCGGAAGCGCCCACTTTTGGAGTCACCATCGGGGATCAGACGTTCTATCATGAGGGACGAGATCTTATCTATCAGACGGGGGATGGGGTCTGTGTGTCGGCGCTGGCGGCATCGGAGAGCGTGGCGTATGAAGGCATTGTGCTGAACATCCTGGGGGCGTCGTTTCTGAAGAATGTGGTCTCGGTGTATGATTTTGGGAAGAATGAGCTGCGATTTGCGCAGAGGTTGGGATTGTGAGAGTTGCTGGGAGGATAGTGAGATCGAAATGATTTATGGGGTGCAATGTTGATTGTTGATACACCGATGTTCAAATGCATTCACTTCACATGTGACCGGGCCTGGCCGCCTTTCCCGGCTTGCCCTGGGACTTCCTATCTGGGAAAGAGACTGTTTAGGTTGATGACACTGGCCAATGGCTGTTTATCTCAGCATCCACGGTGAGAGCGAGGCTCTGTGAATGGCTGATCTCTTGCATCTGCAGCCAATCACCGGATGGCACCTGTCTGCTGACTCAGTCAAATGCCCCGCCCCCGCCTGATCATTGTCTTCTGCCCTTCTACTTTCCGCTCATGTACATTCGATAACTTGATGTCTTCTCTTCTCCCTCATTGCTGCGGCTTCATCCCGAGCTACACTGCTTCCTCAGGTACCAACAGTTTGACAATGTCGTCGTCGAATTCTTCATCGCCCGGACCGGACAGAATGCTCCGACCAGAGAAACGGAGACTCCTCCCTCAAGAGGATGATAGCATAGATCCCGAGGACTACCAGATCCACCAACAGCCATCACGATGGCGGTCTCTCATCCGGAGAGCTCTCGCCACTCTTTTACTTCTTGTGATGACGATCCTATCCTTGCTACTATTCTTCTTTCTTGGCCGCATTATTTCCCGCCACCCACAGGGTCCTGTCGGTGACACAAAGCCTCCCGGAGTACACAATCCCATCAAGAATGTTGTGGTGGTCGTACAGGAAAACCTTTCTTTTGACACTTTTGCCGGGGGACTGACCTATAACGCGGACATTGATGGGCTGATTCGTACGCAATACTGCAACCCAGCCAATGTCTCTGATCCGGAGTCTCCTCGAGTCTGCGCCAAGCCAACCGCGCAGGACATTGCTCCCGATGACCCCGATCACAGCATCGCCGGAGGCAATCTGCAGATCTATGGCACCTATGATCCTAAGCCAGGCACTGACCGTCCCACCATGCAGGGTTTTGTGACAGAACAGGTCCGCGCCTATGGGCTTGACGGGAACCTCGGCCGTGCAGCCGAGGTCATCAACTACTACCCCCCGGACCGCGTCCCCATCCTCAATGCTCTGGCCGAGAATTTCGTTCTCTTCGATCGCTGGTTTGCTTCTGTTCCCGGTCCGACGAATCCCAATCGTGCGTATCTTACATCGGGCACGTCGCACGGCCATGGATCGAACGATCCCGACTTCGACACCTCCTCTTTACCTCAAGTCTCTATCTTCGAGCAGCTGACGGCGGCCAACATCAGCTGGGTCAACTACTCCAACACCACGGGGTTCCTGCCTGATGCACTTTTCTATACCTGGACGAAGATCTCTGGTCATGGGGTGTCGAACGTCAAACCGATCGATCAGTTCTACAAGGATGCCAAGGCCGGCACCCTGCCGCAGTTCACCTGGATCAACCCGGAATGCTGCTCGTTCACCTCCTTCCACCCACCATCACCCATTCACCTGGGAGAAGGGTTTTTGAAGAGTCTCTATGAGGCATTGCGAGCATCCCCGCAGTGGAACGAGACCCTCTTCATCCTCACTTTCGACGAGCATGGCGGATTCGCGGACCACGTGCCCCCTCCGGAGAATGTGCCTGCAGGGGACGATCTTCCATACACCGAAGCTGCGCGGGACGGCACGCAGACGACTTTCCGATTCGATCGACTCGGTGTACGGGTCCCTACCTTGCTGATCTCGCCGTGGGTGGACAAGGGAGCCGTACAACACCGCCCGACAGACCAACCGAATGATTTCACCCACACCTCCATCCTGAAATATGTGGCGGAGCTATGGGATCTACCCTTGCTGACACCCCGCGTAGCCTGGTCCCCCAGCTTTGGCAGTTTGATTCGGGATTCTCCTCGGTCGGATACGCCCGAAAGGCTACCGGAGCCGTGAGCTTGAGACTTCTAGCGGGGCCATTTCTTGGTTTTGTTTCCTGCATTGGAAGTAATAAAGCACAAATTTAATTCTATCTTGATGGTATGCTATGCTATAGTATGGTAGGGTATCACGGGGTGGCTTGCGCCACTATTAGAGTTGGTATGATGATGATGATGATGATGATGATGATGATGATGATGATTGACTAGAACCCCAGCCACTTCTTTCGCTTGGACTGGACGGAGCGCGACCGCGAGCGCTGAGTGATGGCGGAGTTGCGGGTATTCACCCGGTCAATGTCGTATGGATTGGCTTCGTACTGCCGCTGCGAGTCTTCCTCTGTGGAGAGCGAGTCGCCTCGCTCCAGGTCCAGCTCATGGTCGATAGCTGTCACGTCCACCTCATCAGCCACCGCTTCCGCCTCTTCATCCTCCACCTCGACCTCCTTCTCTGGGTGGTGCAGGGTCTTGTCGGCCAGTTTGCGCATAAACGCATCCGACTCGGCCGAATACTTGCACTTCCGCCGGATACTTGCGCCGTACTTGTAGAAGATGAAGGGGAACGGCAGACACGCCAGCGACAAGAACGCCGGAATACAGGAGGCCCAGTGGATGCCCAGGTTGTTGTACATGTAGGTCGTGAACAAGGGGAAGCCCGCACCGAAGCAGCTGCGGATGATCGAGTTCGCGGCCAATACAGAGGCTGCGTAGATGGTGTACGAGTCGATCAGATACGACATGATGTTCAGGAAGACGAGCACCATCCCGAAGCCGAAGGGCGCGGCGGCGATGATGCACACGATCCAATGCACGGAGGGTCCGTTGGTCCACGCGAACCAGAACAATCCGACGGGGATGGTGATGGCCCCGATCATTGTCGGGGGCAGCCGCGCCTCCGGCGGCGCGAAGCCGTTGTACTGCTCGTGGATGCGCTTGTACCGTTTGTTGTCGTACATGTTGTAGCCCACCGCCGTCATCATCCCGACCATCACCCCGAGGAACGGTAGGGACCCGATGCCTTCGCTCCAGCCGCGCATCTCCTGGAACACGATGGGGAACGCGTCGAACAGCATGTACAGGGTGCCATAGACGATCGCCATGTACAAGGACAGGAGCAGCACGATCGGTTCGGCGAAGAGCAGCACCCAGGGCCGCAGGAGTGCCGCTCCAAAGGCGTTCGCCACGGAAACGCGGCCGCGCTCCCGGTCCAGCTTGCTGAGGTACACCTTGCCGGTCAGCTTGCACAGCCGATCGGCCCGCGCGCGGAGCAGCAAGGGGGCGTAGGTCTCGGGGATCATGAGGCACTGGATGATCCAGATGAGGCCGGAGAAGGCCGCCAGCAGGCCCTGCACCCACTTCCAGCCCGCGCTTTCGCCGAGGAAGCCTCCGATGATGGGTCCGATGGTCGGTCCTATTTTTGATTATAGTCAGCATGCTGTCGGTGATGTCGATCCCTTGGGGAGGAAAATCTTACCCAAGAAAGGTGCGCCTGCGAACAAACTCATCGCCAGCCCACGTTCCTCAGCGGGGAAGACATCCGCGATGACGCCGCCGGCATTCGTGAGCGGGGACGATCCGAACGAGCCGGCGAAGAACCGGAGGATGATCAAGGTCCACGAGTTGCGGGACCCGGTCGCCCCGGCGCAGAAGACCGCGAGCCCCAGGTACGAGATGGCGAAGACCAGCTGCCGGCCGATCAGTTCGCTGAGGGGCGCCCACACCAGCGGGCCGACGGCGAACCCCAGCACGAACAGCGACACGCCCAGGGTGGCGACCTCGGTGCCGATGCCGAAGGACTCAATCACCTGGTCGATGCTCCCCGCGTAGGCGGACGAGGCCATCGACACGCCGAAGGTGGCGAAGGCGGCGATGATGGTGAAGGTCCACTTGCGGTGCTGCGGGAAGAGCATCGGGTTGCGCGGATCGTCGGGGATCCATTCTACGATGAACGGGTCCTCCTCGGTGCCCTGGCCGGAGTAGGGGTGGTTGATAATGTCGTCGGTGACGGCGCCGTGGTCGACCAGGACGCGCCAGTAGGGGATCCGAGCCGGTCGGGAGGACGATTTCTCAGTTGATGCGGCCATTGTTCAGGTTTATTTTAACTAGGTGAGCGCCAGTGGTTATTGCCGAGTCCGACGGGAGAGTAGCGGCCGCGGCGCTTGGCGCATTGCTTGCTTGACTTGAAGCCGAAGATGCTTGTTCCTATTTGGCAAAGGGTAAAGAAACTGAACCCAACAAGGCGAGGGCTTTCACAGTCAGGGAAAGATTTTCCGACTTTATATGAGTTGGGGTGGGGGGCTTGGGTCTGTCATTTACGAGAGTTTGCAGATCGAATGGTGCTATTAGAAAAGAAATTTTCTTCTTGTAAGTGGTTCAACCCCCATCCTGAGGAATTCCGTGGTTATCTAGCTGGTTAATCGGGATCATTGTGATTTACAAAGTAAGGTCAGACCATGCGTGCAGAACCTGGCCGGAAAGGAAGCATTGAATCATTGGGAGAGGCACTAGGAGGGGAAGAGGGGGGGCGCCGGCGAGTCAAGACTGCAGTCGCATTGGCTGGGAATGACCCGCTGAGGGGCTGGCCCCCATTCTCTCGGCTATCGCTTCGGCAAACCGAGGGCCTGGAAGGAGGTGCCAACCGAGGTATCGTCTGCTGCCTGTATTGATTCGAGGTTGTGTATGGGGTTCGTTTGGCTCGGGTTGCCGGTTGGGAATTTCTCGGAGATATGTCATTGTAGAGTGGGGGTCATTGGATGTGTTGTGCTGGAGGTGGAAGCTTAGCTTTATAATCCGGAGTAGTGCTGAGTGAAGGTGGTTTGGCTGTTGGTTGGGATTGGCTGTGACGTCATTGCACTGGGTATCTGCGTTTCGCTCTGCTGCTGCTGGGTTTGCTGGGGGGTGCATTTGCAAATAATTGGGTATAGATTTGAAGAAAGTACGTATAGACTATTCACTCGCGACAAAGCCTTGGCCATAGTACTGCCAAACGGCGCTGGTGAATCTCTCTGTTAGGCTGGCCCTACCTATTCATCATTCACACCATCCATCATACAACCATGTTAGCCCTTAGGTAGGGTTAATAGTGAGGACACCTCTTTCACCTGCATTTTCTATCAACTAGATGCGTTGGATTCACCCCGGCTGTCGACCCAGGGTAACATAAATATCTCCGTTAATCTTCTTCTTCCTCGCAACTCTCTTCTCTCCACTCCTCTCCTTCGACCAATCCACCGCGCCAGTCCTCCACTCTTCAGGTTCTTCCTTCTTCTATCCATCCACTTCCTACATATCCACTATCAAGATGTTGTTCATCCAGCCTGATCCATCGAACAACATATTGATGAGACATCGTACAAGATGTGATCCGTTCAAGTAGGAACCTAATCCATCCATCATGGATATGACCATCTTTCTTGAGAAGAGACGATATCGCTTTTGGACATACATTTGCAAAGAGATCTTCGATTGTTCTCATCTCTTACCGACATATCTCGATTACACGAATCCAGACAAGCGGTGCATACATGGTCATGTCCTGCTAGAATGGTTTTTCAACCGCATGTATGCCTGTGCATCCAACCCAGTGTGGTTCCTATGTCTTGTTCCGAGCTGTGTGGCTAGGTTAATGGGAAAAAAAGTCCAGAGTGCGAGAAGCTTATCCATGATAAGCTGACTCAGACAGGTTTTCTGGGCTCCAAGACGTTTAGCTTATGCTGGCGCGGCCTTTACCGCTCTGCCAGTGGGACTGCGAGCGGGGACGCTTCAATTAATTGGTCATCTTGAATGGCATCCACGGGCGGAAGACGTCTGGGTTGCAGTGCTGTGGCTGACAAGACGCTGATCTTTGTTCAAATCGTCACCACAAAATGTGGTTACAACTCTCAGAGATCCATGGCTGAGAAAGAGGCCGGGACCACTACGAAAATACTAGGTAAACATCGGTCCAGTCATAGCAGACAAATCAGATTTTTCGGCTTCTCTTAACACGATCCGAATCAACCCACATGCCCCGCAAATAGTAACGGGTTGGGACTTCCAACCTCCCGCCATGGATTGGGTCCATCGAGGACCGTGTGCTCGTATACAACGAAGCAGAGATCACTACGTTTGAAAGCTCATGAGGTTGGTGAACTAGCAGACCGAGTCGCGGATGGCCCAACTAGAACGAGCTTCGGACTCACAAAGGACAGGCATGGAAGGGTAAGGGACCAGCAGAAGATGCACCAGAGACGTGTACCAGGACCAACATGGCGAACTTTTCTACTTCAAAATCACCTGTCACAGCGCCAGCGTCTACTGCTCCAGCTACGAGTGCACCTGTTACCAAACCTATACAACCAGCTGCACGGTTCTACGAGTGTAGGTCTGGTGCAGGCCTTTCAAAAATTGACGACCACCGGTACCGAGCCGTATCGTGGCAGAGCCTTCACACGCAGGGTAGTAGACGCGAATGCTCTTGTTGGGAATTCTAGGGGTTGGCTTGCTGCGGAGGGGTTGAAGTACGTTGCTTCAAGCATAAGGCGCAGCGGATGCACTGATGCATGTTCGGAAGTCTAGTCTGCCAAGCCCAAACTCCTCAAGGCTGGAACCGCTTACAAATCGGTTTCTGACTGATCTGGTGAGCCCTACACATTTCGGTGGTAGGATGCGTCAACCGAAGCAGATTTTTGTTCCGTCATATGACAAGTATGTCTGAAGATTGCGGCATTGAGCAAAAGGGTTTCTGTTGCAGTGAAAGCTAGAGACGTGCGGCCAAGGAAGATGAAATAGCACTTTGCGCAACCTGTACCCGGGCCGATGAGGTTGAGAAGCTCCTGGATAAACTCCGCACACAGACGTACCATTCGGAGCTTGTAGCCGAGTGCGTCTACGCAGACCAGCAATCTACTCTGCTGCTAATCTGTCGGCTCTTGCAGGCGCCAGGATCCAGTAACCTACATCGAAGTGGTCATCAGCCATACTAGCAAGTCGGGTGTACAAAGGCTAGATAGATGCTTTTTTCACGCAGTAGTGCCAGGATCGTCTTGCGTGTCCACGACAGATTTATTCTGCTGCTGTTCCTGGTACAGGAGGTTGGTCATTTCCAGTTTATATGAAGAAGACAATGCTTGCATCACAGTCACTCCACGCTGGATATCTGAACCCAAATATTGGGTGGCGGTGGGCTGGCTACAAACTACAGAGCGGGATTTCGCAACAGACATATTCTGGCGTGTATCGCCTGGGAGGGAATGCTTTTTCATTTCCTAATGTTCGGCCTCTCTGAGGGGACTTGCAGGAGCCTGAGCCAACGTGAACCGGACACAGAGAGAGCCCGACAGTCTGGCACCAATATCACGAGGAGACCTGTTGTTCTCAATGTGAGAAGTAATAGGCTTTGCGACAGTCTTGGAATGAAGTTACGCAGTCATTCCCTTGATAGTATTCCAGACTGGACTCGAAAAGGATTGTATCCCAAGCTCCCAGGCGGTCTTCATCGCTTGTGTCGACAGCAGGTATCCGCTGGCCAGCGCGGGTCGATACTCGGTTCGATGCATAGAGCTGTTCAGACGATGGGACATGGAGATCTGGACTGTGGACTGGTACTCAACATCAATGCTGGGAAGTGCTGTCGAATTACGACTCCTGTTCCAGAAGGGTATGGAAGAGCATGACAAGTTAAAGATAGAGGGACTGAAGTCAATTATGATTATATGTCTAAATTTGAAAATCAGGCTCAACGATCACTCAAGGGCCGTTACTGAGCCAGCAAGCAATCAATCATAACTGAATAATCGGCCTGCAGTTCCGGTGACCGTAAACACCGAGGACGGCTGGCAACTCCTTGCTCAAGGCCCTGGGACAAGTCAGAATGACCATCCGTATCTGATAAGGCCTGGAAGCGAGAAATTTCCGTGCTTTTCTTCAGGTTTCAGCAGACCGTCCTGGGCATGACGCCTTATGGTGAGGTTGTCGTGTGTCCGAAAAGGGTGCTGGTGGCTGGTAAATGTTACATTGCGGGGTGAAAGCTACACCTCCAGCAGGTATGGCTGCGGTGAAAGGATGGGTTGCGCAGGTAGAAGGCGTAATTCGTATCTCATTTCGTACCGTGCTTAATCATTGATTATTGGCACATGCTCAGGTCTATATTCTCCAGGCAGGGGAAGCCAGACAACTGGTCCTGCAACTGGGATAAGCTCGCCGACAAGCCCCCAACGTCGGAAAGGATCAACCGCTTCAACGTATGTCGAGACCGATTGAGGATGTGCATGAGATCTGACGACCGAATAGCCGTACAGCAGAGCGATATCCTTTCCAACAGGCTGGATAAACACTCCGATTTGGCGACATGCGAGTAGAACTCAATTGCCAGGTCTTTAGGTGTCAGACTGAGATACAGTTTCCGAAGATTCGGCGTGCTGAGCAGCATATTCAAAAGGAAGGAATAGTTGTGTGGTGTGAGTTTGTGCGCCAGATGGAGGTTTGTGAGCGATCCCCATCCGGCACGAAAGCCTGGACTGAGCAAGAGCGCTTTTGGCAATCTCTGAATGTTCATGAGTTCGGACCTATAGTTCGTTCCCCTGCCATACCAGAATAGCTTCACGGGCAAAGCAGTATCGGCGATAATGTCAAGCAGGATGCTCGCGGCGTCGTCGGGGGTGAAGTGTTGGTCATCGGACACATCCATCTCGTCTTCGCTGGGCGCAAGATGGTTGCCTAGTGGTGAGATTACGAACGATCGGCAATTGACCAGCCTGTCGACCAGATTGTTGCGGAACTGTCGGATGGTGGGATTTTCGAGGGGGTTGAAAATATGGCCCGCGGCGCTGCGCTGCCATTCGAGATTGCGCCCGAGAAACGGTTCGGGAGCCATGACCACCAACCGCTGAACATGCTGTCGCATGATCTCGTTATTTGCGATCGCGTGGATTTGACTGAGGCTCCCCTTGGAGAAATCGAGGTGGATCTCCGAGTAGCGTTGGGCTAGGCGGTGGATCGTTCGGTTGTATGTATGGCGACATGTTCCCAGCAGAGAGGCTAGATCCTGAGTTTCGAGCTCGTCGCAGATGAGCTCCAGAAGCTCCAATGGTAATTTGTCCAGCATGCAATGCATGATGATGTAGCGTACGGCAGATACTGCGATAGATCTTTGAGAGGGGGAGAAGATCTCGCTATCGTCTTTCATTTATGTGACGGCGGCGGCGGCCTCAAGGTCCCTGGCGTACCTTGGTGGCACGGGAGGAAACTCATTTGTCGCAGATCGTCATCCCCGCTCCGATATCTCGCCCAAAGTAGCGATTAGCACGCCACTCTAAAAATTAGACGGTCTTGGCCAAGACGCTGAGTGTAATCGCAGAATTATAAGTTCGATCATCACTCGATGAACCGAGAGCCTTTTACGCGGTAATCGGTTCGCCAGAACTGCTTCCGCCCCCGCTCGAGCGCCTGATTGTGCTTAGCCTTCCTCTTGCTTCATAGCTCTTGATGCTCGCTACGGGGAGGCTTCTTGCTTGGGGGTTCCTTCTCTGAGATGTCTGTAGACATATAAACAGGAGCTGAAGGGATTTGACGTCTGCGCTTTCGGACCGGTGCGCTCTCGTTGGGAAATAGATCCGCTTCGGCACCAGGCTCGTTGCGTCGGGGGAGAGGGCTTGAAGCAGCCCTGGAGTCGCTGCCAGCTTCACCAAGATCCCGATCTTTTCTTCTGCGGCGCTTTCGTGTCTTTCGATTCTCTTCTTCACGCCGAGTTGCTGCTGATGCCGCCTCGAGTTGAGCTTCTTGCAGAGCTCGTGCGCGATGGGAATTGAGAGGACGGGGCTGGCAGTCTCCGCACATATGTTCATCGGGGAATTGTCTATCGCCGTAGTAGCAAACTATGTGTTGCCACGTATTGCATTTTTCGCAGTAAATCGTCTGGCCGTCATCGTGGTTGAGGCCGCAGATGCATTTGATCATTTCAGACTCCTGCCCCGGCAATTCTTCCATCGAATTTTCTCTTCGTGGGGGCTCGATTTCAAAATGGTCATTGAAGACGGCGTAATAATCCTTCGGGTTTTTCGGGGCGGACATCATAGATGGATCCAAATTACGAATGCTCCCAGAATAGTCACCATTCTCGGGCACGACGTGGTCGCGGTCGATGTGGAAAAGCAAGGAGTGCGATGAAAAGAAAGATTCGCGCTGTGGGCAATCATCCCACCTGCATATGAGCGGTTGCCCCGATGTTTGCAGAGCTTTTTGTTCCAGCTCCTCGAAAATTTTGAACGGATGGACTTCGGCGTTATCCACAACTACCCCACCGTGAGTGATTTTGATATGGTGGATCAAATCTTCCTGGAGACTGTATGATGTACTGCATCCTTCTGCTGAACAGCGGAATCCAATGGGTGCGACGTGGTCGTCTTTTATGTGTTTGAGCAGGGTACCTTGAAAGCCCCATGTGCAGGAGTAAGAGCAATCATGCCATCTGCACCTGGAGAAACTTTGAGAATTTGGATCGTCGCTTGCGGGAAGAGGTCTCGGACTCTGTTCAAAGGGAGACAAACTATCCCGGGGAGGAGGCGAATCAGGTTGATAGCTAAGAGCATCAACGCTTGGAACAGGAGAGATGTGACTATGTCTAGATGTATACATAGCTTCACTAGCGGGTGAGGGGCTCCGATAGCTGATAAATTCAAAGCCTGATAAATCCTGCGACAGCGCACTGTGGCGGTTGGCACTAACGATCGATACGTTTGCCAAACTGTCCCTTATCTCCTCGTCGCTGGTCTCGTTATTCTGCATCGGCGGAAGCGACAAAAGCGCCAAGTCGAACAGGTGGTCAGCAATGTGTTCCTCGATAGGTGTCGGCCCACCAGAGACTTTTGGCTTTTCAGGATCTGGATGCTCCAGCCAGTCACAGAATGGACAACTGGAAAATATGGGACCAGGTCGCGCGGCTCGGATCAGAAGCTTCTTGATCTGCATATCGGTAAAACGTCCAGAATGCATGTCTCTGATATGATTCGCAAACTCCTCGGCAGTCTTCATTACTATCTGATTTGACGATGCATGGTGCATTGCGCAGATCCATTCCGCCGATGGTGCTGGATGGGCTTTCATGTGCGCCAGCCATTGCTCAGCGGAAGAGAACAGCTCACGAGGGCTCGTACAGTCTTCGAAGAGACAGATGTACGGTTCCAGGTCATCCTGAAAATGCTTTCTACCAAAGAGTTCAGCGTTTGAAGGCTTGTAAATCATGTTCACTTACATCCATCGAGTGCCAGTCAGATACTTGATATTGATGACAAAAGGGCAGAATGGGCATTGCGCCTCTTTCTGTCCGGAAGCTACTGATGGGGGTTTGGGAATGTGTTCATTCATTTGCGGAATGTGAGAGCTTGGTGTTGCTGTAGACACCACAGACGGTTCCGATAAGCGTGGGTACTGGAATCGTTGAGGATAAAAGGTAGACGCCGTTCGAGTCGTAAGGGCTTGCGCGGGCGGAGGGAGCGGAGCATCTGGTATTGAGGGTCGCTTCCGGCTGGCTGGTGGGGTGGGTATATGGTGGACCCCCCGGCCACTCGGCAGAACCGGGGCGACGAAGCCACCCTGGTACTTCTTTGCCGACGGCTTGTTGTACAGAAACCGACGTCGTCGAAAGCAAATAGCATCCGCAAGTCGAGATCGCAAGGCTTCCGACAAGCGAGAGTGTCGGAGCTTCAGCACCTGGGATATGAAGGATTCAAAGGCTTGATTGATATCATTGCCATCTTCGTCAAGGATAATCAAACGAGTGATGCGCGAATAAGGATTCCTAACTCCAGCATTACGTATCGCAGTTGAAAGGTGATGAAGACGAGTGATGGTGTCCTCTACGGCTTGATATGCCGGCACGATGGACAAGTTGTTCAGAGGTTGCATCTGAAAATCTGAATGGTAAGGTATTGTGTTACTGATGTCGTGTCCCGGGATTGTGGTCTCACACTGAGTTGATACCTCTGAGCGACTTGCTTCCTCATTGTTGGGGCTAGATACTTCCAACTCGGTGCGAAGAGCTGTACACATATCAGCTTGCAGCGCTGCCCAAGTCGGGAAAGCAGGACATTGTAGGCGAGGTTATCGCTTGATTACGCACCCTGACCGGCATATAGAGCCAGAATCTCGAGCAGGTTGATGATGATTCTCTGAACGTCTGGGCTGTCCCTCAGACGATACTCCAAGGATGCTTTATACTTAGCGAAAACACCTATATTGGTAGCCCACAGGTTAAAGCGCGCGAGCTGAGCTTCAGCCAAGTGGGAAAATGAGCCCGAGACTTGGAGGCACTTTTCCAAAGCGATGACCGCTTTCTGAGCCAGCACCGTGATCTGACGCTTTTCGGGGTCTTCAGGGTCTTCCATGATCGAGGCTGCATATCTGGAATCCTCCAGACAGGAGCTTAAATTGACTAAGACGGGGAAAGAGGGGAAAGGAAAACGTAGGCTGTCACGTGGCATCAGCACTAGTCAATGAGGCTGAGCCGAGATCGAGCTGGAGATCAACTGAACGTTATCTCGACTCTCCAACTCTTTGACACCTCAACTTTTCTACACTCACCAATCACCATCCCACCGTGTCACTCATGGCAAGATTATACCTATTCTTATATCTGACTTGATGGCTTTCGCATCAGGGAAAGTGGATCAACCTCCTGGTGAACTATTCTTGCTATTCCAAGCTGTTTTACCCCACTTTGCTTCCATCGCCAGCCAACGGGTTACGCAATACCGCGACAATGCAGACAAGCGCATTCCCTACGTTTTATTCGAGGCCGATCTCATTCTCCTGGGCCTACGACAACCCACCATTGCTGCATCTCTCTCTCCCAAAGCAGCGACAGAAATGAGGAATGCTTGCGTGGAACAAATAACGGAGATGCTGGGGATTCTTGAGAGCATATTGCGACAGGACAGAACTTCTGCCGAGGTAATGGTCGGGCAGCTCGGATATCGAGGAAGTCTGTACTGAGCAAACGTGACTAGGTCAACTCGTTCTATCCTTTACTCGAAGGCATCCGGGCTGGCACCATCTCCTGTACCGATTTTGAATTGTGTTCTACCGAGGGGGATCAGTACGCCACAGTGAACAAATTTAGCCAATGCGCTCGCGAATTAGATCGTCTTTGTAGCCATGAGACACCAGTGCCGCCCTCAAGACGTCATAAGAAGCAACCGTCTTTCGAAAAGACCCGAGCTTTTGCAAGAGTGCTGCATGAATGTGTTTCAGCCAAGGGGCAGTGCCAATGCAACTCCTGTCATGGCTCAATGCTTTATCTTCAAACTCATTCCCATTCGGAACATTCGCGCGTCCAGCTAAATTTCAAAATGCTTTTTACCAAGGCCTCCGCCTCCTCCTACAAGTGGTTCGAGGGTATTGTCAACGTGACTCTTCCGGATCCAAGTATGAGCACTTCTGTCTCTTCCTGCCAGCGTGATTTGGACCTGAGCCCTAAAGAGCAAATTGCCATCAGATTCACACTTACTGCGGCTCCCAATGGGCCTCCGTCGCGCGACATCGCCATTGAGTCAATATGTCTTGCCCTTCCCGCAAGCAATATGTCGATACTCAACCTGGGTATCGAGGGCGGCAAAATGGTCAAGAGACCACCTCCCCGTGAGCGAGCCTCGGCGCCCACATACGCTCAAGCGTTGACACTTGACGAAGTCCTACGGATGACGCCACCGTTGCCGCTAAAGCTGCGCCGGATTCTCGCTGTGGTTCTTGCGCATTCCGCTTTGCAGCTCTATGAGACTCGTTGGTTGCCGACGACTCTAACCTCGACGCGTGTCATCTTCATGCAAACAGACCAGGGCCAAGTCGTTCCTCGGCCATTGATTGCCGCTCGGCCGGCACAGCAAGAAGATAGAGATAAAGAGACCCATGATTGGCAGGACCTGGCTCATTCGAGTCCGTTTGTTCTCTCTCTCGGAATCATCCTGCTTGAGTTATGGTTCGGTAAGCATATCAGCGAGTTGCGTGATACAGCGGATATGCCTCTCGACGGGACAGAGGATCCCAATACC
This sequence comes from Aspergillus aculeatus ATCC 16872, assembly GCF_001890905.1. Taxonomy (NCBI): domain Eukaryota; kingdom Fungi; phylum Ascomycota; class Eurotiomycetes; order Eurotiales; family Aspergillaceae; genus Aspergillus; species Aspergillus aculeatus. The sequence continues at coordinate 165,210 of NW_017962999.1, forward strand.
GATCTTTTCACCGCGCAGCGATTATGGGAGCAGTCCGAATGGGATATGAGCACCAGATACCGCAATGCAATTGGAGCTTGTGTGAACTGGGATGTTTGGGACTCCGAAAAAGCCAACCCAGAACATCTCTGTCGATTGCTATATGACCAGGTCGTGTCACCTATCGAGGATCAGTTGGCAGAAGAGTTCAACGCCGATATCGAAGAGATAGATAATCTTCTTTTGTCCTTGAGCAAGAACAAGGATCAACGGGCCATAGACCTAGCCCGTCAAAAGCGACTTCTGAACGGTGGGAAACGCTCGCATCCCAATGGTTCGATCCAGTCGCACCCGGTCAAACGGCGATACACCGCAGATCAATGCAGACCATCCCGAACCTGGAGTCCTTGCCCTGAGTTCGATGACGAGCTATCTTTCCAGATGGACCCAGATACCTATAGCGTGGCCATCATCTGCGCGTTGGGTCTGGAATCAAATGCAGTCATGGGCGTCATGGATGAGATTTATGAAAGCTTGCCTGAGGCAGCTCGTAAGGATGCCAATGCCTATACAACCGGCCGCATTGGGAAAACGTCCGTCGTCATCGTCCACCTCCCCGGAATGGGCAAGCTCAATTCGGCCAACAGTACAATTCGCCTCAAGTCGACCTTCCCAAAGTTGGGCCTTTGCCTGGTGGTCGGAGTGTGCGGTGGTGCACCCTACAATTCTCGGGCAAAGAAGGAGATTGTGTTAGGGGACGTGATAATCAGTACCGGACTGAAGCAGATCGACTTCGGCCGCTACTATGCCAACGGCTTCGTTCCGAAGGATGACCCTGAAGATAATTTCGGGCGACCGGTGGACCGTCTGCGCTCTTTCTTGCGCATGTTAAGTGAAACCAGCTACTATTATGATCGCATAAGTGATGAAACGAGTACCACACTGAAAACGCTTCTTCGCTCAGCGACGGGCGAAAGTCTCGCCTACCCAGGTGCCCATCGGGATCATCTGTATGAATCCAGTTACCAACATCAATGTCGTGCCCAAAGCGCATGTGAAACATGCAACGTCACCGACGGCACAGTTTGCCAATATGCCCTAGACACATCGTGTGACAATCTGGGGTGTGAGGCGAGTCGTGTGGTGAGTAGGTCTCGTCTGGCTAACCTTGATTCGCCACGTCCAGTGGTGCACTTTGGTCGTGTAGCGTGTGGTGATGGCGTAATGAAATCTGCGCAGGATCGCGATCGGTTTGTTGAGCAATATCAAGTGATCGGGTTTGAGATGGAAGCGGCGGGGGCCTGGGATGCATTTCCGACTGTCGTCATTAAGGGAGTGTGCGACTATGCTGACAGTCACAAAAATAAGCTGTGGCAAGGCTATAGCGCTGCAGTCGCAGCATCGTGTATGAAGGCGGTCCTGACCCATTGGGCCTCTCGCACACCCTCGGTTACTTGAGCACGGTTCCCGGTAGTGGAGTCAATGTTCCTGATCGTTGAGAGCAGGGGGCTTTGTAGGGTCCCCAATCTGCCGAGTGACCTCCCTGGAAGGGTGGTCCATGCTGTATATAACCTCGACACCACGTCAGATTCGTCACGATTATTCAGAAGCACCGAGTTATGGGAGCCCAATAATCAACCTGATCATATGCAATGCACTTAAGGGTTTTCCACCCGAACCCTTAAGGGATTCGACCATTCGCTTCGCAACCAGCGGGGCGAGTACGACCATAGACCCTTGCCCGAGGGTCGAGGATTGCTTCGAATGCGACCCAATTGAGGAGACGATCTTGGCACAAATGGTCCACACTTCTCTAGTCGGTGAAGGCCGATCAATTTGATGAGGCAGTAGACAACCGTGTCACCTTAGGGAATGATGCTCTTACTACGCAGATCACTGTCCGCACATCCCTGAATACTCCGATAACCCGAGCCTAGCTTCCAGTGTACAAGTAGACTCGGATCTCGGGAACGTCGGACGAAGGCCTCGAAGGGATGCTCTCCACCAAGGCCAAAAATAGAATATGGCGCCACGTGTAATTCTCTGTTCAATCTTCCATATACCCGTCACCGCCACTGTTTAGGCGCGTGACCCGCAAAATGCCATTTTCTTCAACCAAGGTCCCATAACATATCATTCCCGTGCAATCGCTCGAATCACGCCACTCTGTGACCCCACACACAACCTTCCAATGCATAAGTTGACTTCCTCGCTTGACCCGTTATACTCCTCGGGTGGGAAGGGATCCATGCGGTATTTCTTTCTCCATGGAGGTTATTCCCGGCTACCTTTCCCCGATACCGAGGTTTCAGTCGAGGCCAAGGTTCTAGTCTTCAATGGACATGGCAAGATGTAAGCCGCGACTTTCTAATGTACGAACCACTTTCGAGTTCATTCGCTAATTGCGATTCATAGTGTATTCGACCACAGCACAGATGGGCCAACCTCTCAGTACCGCTTCATCAACCGCGCCTTGGTATCTGTCGATGACCGACAAGACGCCTACGTACCAGCTGGAACCTTCGTAGAAACATTATTGAAGAACATTTCCATCCCTACACTGCTATTCGCTGAGATTCCACGGTGGGTACTCCTCGGCTTCAATGTCTGGTGTGTGACCCTCTTCCAAACGGAGCCTGTGACTGAGACGATGCAGGGACCAGGTCATTGCGGGGGAAACCGAGGAGGATAGCCAGTTTCTATACGTGTAAGTGTTTGCCCCCTCCCTTCTCGTCCCTTCCCTTCTCCTTCCTCACCTTCTTTCCCCCCATGTTCTCTCCTTACCCCCCCCCAACAACATCTAACAAACCCCAGCGTCCTCGTCACCCTAGGCCGCACCGGCCTCGACCAAGCCTCCTTCCAAGACTACGAATACCTGAAAAGCATGCTCCACAGCTTCGTGCCGCGCTTCGCGACGGTCGTCTCCCAGATCAGCGATGCGTACCTCCCCGGAGATGCGCGCAACCTCTCCGACCAGATCGCCGGCCTGATGATGCCTGACCCGGCAGCAGAGGAGACCAAGGATCTCCGCGCATTTCTCACGCTGTACGCCAAGCGGTATGTGCATGAAGCCTTGCGCGCAGAGGAGATCCTGAAGCGGTGCCTGATGCATATGGTCAAGATGCCGTTCGAGCTGGAGTCGTCGATTCGGTATGGGCTGATTGTCAATTGAATTGGCTCGGCTTGAGCTGTTTGTGCGATGTGCGATGTGCTGTACATATTAAGAGACTAGTAGGGCATTTTATCTGCGGCTAGAATATATATTAGGTACTTTTACATGGGACTTTTGGGTATCGGATTGAGCATAATTGAATCCTGTGTTTCTGGATGGTGTAGATGTACCTATGTAGACCCGAGGGGCCGAGATCCGAGATCGCCGAAGGGGGTCTAGCCCAATCTAAAGCACTGATGTACATAAAATGACTAGGAAAAGATTAATTTCATATACTGCATAGGACATAATCAAATCGATAAAGCAAGGAGTGTGATCCTAGAATGAAATCCTATCTTCAAATCACCAGCGCCATAAGAACAGCCATCACCGTTCCAACAATCGGCCCCAGCACCGACCCCTGCGCTCCCGTAGCAGCAGCGCCCGTGTACAACGCACCCGCCGCGCTACCGGAACCGGAGGGCACAACGGCCGCGCTCATTGCACTGCCACTGTGCTGACTGCTGCTCGCGGGAATGAGACGCGCGGAGGTAGGCGAAGCAGCGTGACTGCTCGTCGCGAAGCCCAGCTGTCCGCCGGGGGTGTAGTGCGAAGCCGCCGCGCCGACGGCGGTCGACTGAGCGGCATCGGTCTTCGACACAGTGATCGTGCTGACGTATCCGGTGCAAGTCCCGTCACTCGAGCAGGAGTCCACGGTGATGGTGGTCGTGTAGGTCGTATCTGCGCCGGCTGCGACGCCGCCGTTGGCTAGAGTGGTAGATGTGGGCACGGGGACAGCGGTGACAGCGTCGACGCCTTCCGCCGCAACGGAGGTTTGGCCGGCTGAGGTAACCGGGACGACGGTTGTGGCGACGACCAGGGTCTCAGTGGTCAGGTATGCGCCCTGCGAGGTCTGACAGTGGGAATCGTCTTCGACGCAGGCGCTCACGGTCGCGACTCGGGTGCTGAGGACGGTGGAAGTCGTCTGCGAAGGAGCATTACCGGCAGCACCGCCGCCGCCGCCGCCGCCGCCGCCGCGGACTTCAGTGGGCTTGTTCGTCACGGGGTAGACGGTGGTTCCGATCACCAAGGTCTCGGTGGTCGGTTGGGCGATCTTCGATCTGGCGGGGCAGTCAGTCACGGATGACGGGCACGCGGTGATTGTGGTCGTGCGCGTTGTCAGGATGGTGGACGTCGTCAGCTCCGGGCTGCTACCTGCCGCATTCGCACCGGCAGGTCCTGTAGTTGCAAGGGCGGTGGGGTTCGCGCCGTGAGCACTGGTTGCGTCGGCTACCGGGCAAATGGTAGTGTAAGCCACAACTGTCTCGGTGGTGAGATAGGTAGTCCTGGAGCGGGCCGGGCAGTCAGTCACAGAAGACGGGCAGGCGGTGATCGTCGCAGTGCGAGTGGTGAAGACGGTCGAGGTAGTGAGCTTGGAACCACTGTTGCCCTGACCATGAGCACCCGTGTCGGCAGGTGATGAGGAGAACGTGGGCACGGCTTGGACGGCGGTGGTGGCGGCTTCAGCCACAGGGCAAATAGTAGTATACGCAACAATGGTCTCAGTGGTGAGATAGGTTGTCTTGGACCGAGCTGGGCAGTTGGTCACGGAGGAAGGGCATGCCGTGATTGTTGCAGTGCGGGTTGTGAACACGGTGGAGGTGGTCAGCTCAGAACCTCCATTGCCCTGTTGGCCATTGGCACCAGGACCTGCAGATGAGGTGGGCACAGCTTGGGTGATGGTGGCTGCTTCGGTCACAGGGCAAATGGTAGTTGAGACCACCACCGTTTCCGTGGTTACGAAGGTCGTCTTCGCACTGGCAGGGCAGTTGGGGATCGTAGTCGGGCAAGCTGTGATGGTGGCGGTCCGCGTGGTGAGCACCGTAGATGTGGTGAGTTGCGGACCTGAGGAGCTGGATGCAGCCGTGGTACCCAACTGAGCAGCACCGGTGGAAGTCAAGATCGAGGTATCAGTGACAACAGTCGCCGTTGGCGCAGCTGTGGTACCCAACTGAGCGGCACCGGTGGAAGTCAAGATCGAAGTATCGGTGACAACAGTCGACGTTAGCGCAGCTGTGGTACCCAACTGAGCGGCACCGGTGGAAGTCAAGCTCGAGGTATCAGTGACAACAGTCGGCGTTGGCGCAGCTGGCGTAGTTTGAACAGGCCGTGAGGAGGGAATGAAAGCGCTCGAGCTTGCACTTGACGAGCAGCTGCGGTGCGGCAGAGGTCGGGAGACGTAAGTCCAGTGAGGCCGCGAGCTTGCTGAATGGCTTGGAACTGGTCGCGATGAAGGGATCACGGAGCTGGCCGCGGGTGATGTCTTTACTGGAGAAGATGATGGGGCGGAAGGGCTGATCACTGGCGTGACCTTCACGGGGGATGAGGAAGGAATGGCAAGCGATGTGGCAGGTGTAGCCACAGATGAAGGAATAGCAGACGATGTGGCAGGTGTAGCCACCGACGAAGGAATGGCAGAAGACGAACGAGCGCTACAGGGTCTGCGACTGGGCAATGGCCTGGAACTATAGGTCCAGTGATGATGAGTTGCTGTGGCCACCGGGGTAGAAACCAGAGCAGTGGTGGTGGGTTGAATATCAACGGTCAAGGCGAGGGCTTGCGCCAACACGGCGGCAAGTATCCATCCTCGCGCCAGCAGATGCGCCATCTTGCTTTGACGGTCTCTTCTTCCTACTAAAGATAAAGAATGTATAGGTTAGGGGAAGTTAAAAGAGAGAATGGGTGTGAAAATGGTCAATACATTGAAAATGAAAGAGTGACGGGGGGAGTTGGGGTGGATGGGAAGGACCGGGAATGAGATGAGGAAATGGTGAAGACTGCCGTATTTACGGCATTCGATAATGGACCCAGATTAAAATCGCTCATGGCAAGCGGGGATCAGGATCGTGTTCCTGAGTTAGTTCCTCGTGTTTTTTTACACTATTGATCTCGATGTCAATGCGAGGTGAAAATAGCCGACGGCGACGCCGAAGGGAGAAAAACTTAGGAGGAGCTAGAGGGTATTTAGGGCAACTTCCGCTCCCCCCAATGAATACGGATGAACAGAGTCGAGCATCCTCCTTCTCCACGCAAAATGTCTCTGAAATTCATTCCCCTTGTTGCGGGCCTGCTCCTTGGGCAGGCGGCGGCCAATGTTCCGGTGCCTTCAAGTTCCCCGGTGGCCAGCAGCAGCCAGGTTCAATCTCAAGCCCGGGCTAGTGTTTACTGCCATACAAAATTAGGAAAAAGCTCTGTTTCTGGTGACCTGCCTACATCAACTATTACTCGTACTCGCCATGATCCTACTGCAGTTGTGATCACCTCGACTACCCAGGGCACTGTGACAGAGACTCCTGCCTTGGTGACGGTGACAGCCACCGATTATGTGACCATCATTCTGACGACGACCGCTGATACCGCCACCGATACCTTCTCGACCACCTCCACTGACTTTACCACCTCAACGGCGATAGTCACTCTCCCCACCGTGACCAGCACTGTTGCCACAACGGTGACGACCACGACCACCTCTACCTCCACCGTCGCTACCTCAGCTGGGTTCACTCCACTTGCTGAGTCACTGCCCACCGCCACGGCAGCTAAGCGCTCCCTTCTCGACACTGAGGAAGAAGACTGCGCCGCATGGCTAGATGATTATCAGTATCCGCAGGCTGTGGAGTGTCACGAGAAGATTGTGGTGAAGACCACCAGCGTGGAGACGGTGACTGCTGTGCCTATCACCACGACGGCTGCAGGCTCAACCACCACTACCACGGTGACCAACACAGTCCTGACCAGCTCCGTGGTGGTTCCCAGCGACGTCTCAACCACCCTGAGCTTCAGCACCACCTCCACCATCACCGAGACTGCCACTGCTCCAGCCGTGACGACCACTGTCACCTCCACCAACACCGTCTCCGTCGTCAGCAGCACCACCGTGCTCGGTGCATGCGCTACGAACAACGTCCCCGGCCTACCGTTTTCTTCGGACTACGGTAACTTCGCGGGCCAATATACTTATCTCCTGTCCTTCACCAACGTTCCCGGCGAGAGTCTAACTGTCGGTAACACTGCTTCGGCCTATGACTGCTGCGTCAGCTGCCAGGAGTCCAACACCTGCGCCATGTCGTACTATAACCACCTTACGTCTTCGGTCAGCTACTGTTACCTGATCCATACCACCACCTGCAACAGTGCGTCGACCTACGCCAAGGCCTCCATTCACAGCTCCGCAGCCACGATTCAGATGTCCAATGGGCCCTGTGGTCAGGTTCGGGGTGTGCAGGGTTGATTTTTTATGTATTAGACCTAGATTAACATAATGAAGTGAATTTCGCATTTTCGATGCACCCTCGCATCCCTGTATATGGAATTGATGCATTAAGGCGGATCGGAGTGGGAAGAGGTAATGCTCCAGACGTATCACCACTTCCCCCCCAGTGGAAGGCCGAGGCCTCGATAACTTCCTCTGACCTTCTAAACATTACCTAGTATCTGGTAAAATTGGAGGCTAAAATGTATTTTCACAACATAAGTCTTGCAAGTTTGGAGAGAGTTAAGAAAGAATGGATAGCTCTGTGCTCAGCCTCCTCCCAGGGTATCTGCCAACTTGCCAGCAAGTACCGCGGTCGCGACGATTTTTTACTCCGCTCCATGTACTGTGGGTTCTTCAACTTTGGCTTCTGGCTTCATTGAGAGGGTAGGGGCCCAGATTGATTGATTAGATTTCCCCTGCCGGGAAAGTCCGTGTTCTTGGATGAAAAGGTTCAGAATGAGGCCATCCTGATGAAATTCATCGCTGCAACGACGCGCATCCCTGTCCTGCGCGTCATTGCTCACGGTAGAGCAGAGCAGAATCCTACCGGTCTCGGCCCTTTCATTATCATGACCTGGGTAGAGGGCGCAAGGATGTCCGTCCGAATTTCGCAAAGGTGGTGATACATCTGAAAGAGAGGATGCACTGGATCAAGACGTCGACCCGCAGACACTGAAGATCCTGTATGGAGAAATGGCAGAGATTCTGCTAGAGTTGTGGAGCCTGAATTTCAGTCATATTGGCAGCCTTCGCAAGCATCGCGGACAGGAGACACCAATCACGACCAGAGTTAAAGGCAGACCGTTGACTCTCGAAGTGAACGAGTTAACTAGAACATGTGGTTTGGAAGACTGCGCCCCGTCGAGAGTCTATCACAGCTCGCTGGAGTACATACATTCTCTCCTGCGCCTGCAGGACACCCACCTGGACAGACAGCGGAACAGCATCTACATGCAATCGACTGTCGGGAGAAATATTCCTGTCGCAGTTTGTTAAAAGTGGTGGCTCTGCGCTTTATATCTCCCACTGATAATGACGACCCATTTAAGCTTTTCTGTGATGATCTGTGTCCTGGGAATGTGCTTGTCGATGAGTCCCTTCACATGACGGGCGTCATCGACTGGGAGTTCTGTTATGCTGCGCCTGCCCAGCTTGCAGGCAGTATTCCATGGTGGTTGCTTCTCGAGCGACCGCAGAACATCCTTAACAGTCAGGGCCCCGAAGCGTTCTTTCGGTCTTTCTTGCCGCGAGCCAACTGTTTCCTGCAGGCCTTGGAGTTTTTAAAGAGAAAGCCAGAGGGCTGGGCGTGGAGGATGATCGATTATCGGTGAGAATGAGGCAATCTATCGACACCAAGAGCGCATGGTTCTACCTCGCTTGCCGGTCAGTCTCATCCGTCGATCTACTGTACTGGGACTAGCTGGATGAGTACTGCTGGGGTAAGAGGTCGTCAGTCGCAGAACGGGTACGCTCCCTCACAACGAACATTGGACTCCACAAGGACCGCGAGAACTTTGTACGGTCGAAAAATGTGCAATCACAGGATTATTATGCCGAACTCGGTAAAGCGACCGACGTAAGGTCTGAGGAAGAGGAAGAGCCGCATGACGACGGAAAAAGGACTGACAAGGTTCATGTACATTTGACACCGGAGACATTAAATAAGGGCACCCCTGCCTCACCTGCCTCATTTGACTACTGGGAGCTTGAAGGCAAGAGCCCAAAAGAATTAGTCACTGCGATCGCTGTCGCGAGCTTATTTGTTATAGGCGTGGCTTGGAGGCGTCAGCGCCCTTAGGCTGAGAGGTGTTGCATGGTTAGTCTGTCTTTCACCATGGTAGAGGCCACGTTCAGTTGGACTCAGTTGACATTGACTAAAATCAAAAGCCAAGCTGAGCAATTATCCCAGGGGATAGAGACCATGTGGAGTAGGTGTGAACGATCTGCGGAGCGCCAGTGGCTCTGCTGCCTCAGGCGTCGAAATTACAGTATATTGCGGTTCGGATCCTTGCTTCGAAGAGCTGCATTTCAAGTCCATTACACCTCCAGAAGCAACCGCTGACATCACCACTCCAACTATACTGTTCATCAAGAGCACTCTATGCTAATATACTAACAATCCCGTTGAGCCCAATTGGCAATGAACTGACCGCACGATAGTGGCAGTTACGGGACCCGGTGCAGGAACGGCGGCAATTAGCGGCCGCCAGTGCCCGTCCCGTCAAGCCTCTTATTGACTGGGATGCCACAACGTGCTCCATGCTGGAGAGCAACTGGGAGGGTGGTTTAATTGTGAGCTACTTAACTTGTAAGCAACTGAAGAAACGTATTGGGGGCTGCTGAATAGATTCATGCCCACGTGTGCACCGCAGTTTGCCGAGGATGCTTTTGTTGACTGGGCTATTAATTTGTCTGGCCCCAGCAAAGGACAGCCCAACCTGGTCACCTCAACAAAAGACCACTTTGACGAGGCGCTGTCACCATGGTGCGCTACATTGTGCCAACACTTCTAGGCCTTGCGTCTGGCATTCGTGCACTCCCAAACGTCAACTCGACAAACCAGTCCGGAACCCGCCTTCAGTTCAACAGCGATGGCATGTTCCAACTGTCGATATTCGAGGACTTGCATTACGGCGAGGGTGAGTTGTCTGTTCTTCATCCTTTGCACAATCATAACTGACGATGTCGTCAGCGGAAGACACAACCTGGGGACCAATCCAGGACATCGAAAGCACTGCGGTGATCAATACCATCCTCGATAATGAAAGCCCGGACCTGGTTATCCTGAACGGCGATCTTGTTACTGGTGAAAACACCTTTCTGTCGAATGCGACCGACTACATCGACGAGATCGTTGCTCCCCTGGTTGAACGCCAGTTGCTGTGGGCTTCCACCTAAGGGAATCACGATAGTGACTACAACCTGTCGCGCAGCGCCATCCTCCAGCGAGAGCAATCCTACCCCAACAGCTTAACCCAAAGCCTGGTTGCCGGGGAACTCGCGGGGGTGTCGAACTACTACCTGCCCGTTTATCCTTCCGACCCCTCAGCGACTACGCCAGCGTTGATCATGTGGTTCTTCGACAGCCGCGGTGGGAACTACTTCCAGGAACTGGAGAATGGCAGCGAAGTGCCGCAGCCGTGCTGGGTGGATGAGTCGGTCAGTACAGTACATGGGCCTCGGCTCTACTGCCTCCCTCAATGCAATGATCTCACCAGTGCGGTCAGGTAGTCGAATGGTTCACGCAGACCAACGCCGACCTCACCGAACAATACGATAAAGTCATCCCTTCGATCGCCTTCTACCACATCCCAGTGAATGCGATGCTCGCCTTCCAGAACCAGGGCGTGGACGCCCACTCAGAACCAGGCATCAACGCCGACGACCCCCTGGACCAGCAAGGTGAGGCCAGCGGACAGGGCGCGGTATCCGGGACGGTGTTCAGCTACTCGGGCCAGGATATCCCGTTCATGGAGGCGTTATTGAACACCGAGGGTCTACTGGCGACGTTCAGCGGCCATGACCATGGTGATGACTGGTGAGCACTTTCCTCTTCTTGGCTTCCCACCCCTTCCAACGTTATACTCTAAACCAGGACTGAATTTCCGGAAAGGTGCTTCAAATGGGACACCCAGCTCCCCGGGATGAACCTCACCGGCAACGGACTAAACCTGTGCTTCGGGCGTCACACGGGCTACGGCGGGTACGGGTCCTGGACGCGGGGATCCCGACAGATCCTGCTGAACGAGACGACCCTGGGGACGGAGATCGCGACCTGGATCCGGCTGGAGGATGGGTCGGTCTCGGGCCAGGTCAGCCTCAACTCGACCTACGGGGAGGATCGGTATCCCGCTGTTGCGACCACCTATACTTAAAGAGAGTTCGGATCAAGGGGCTTCGAAACGTGCAGGTGTTCAAGTGACGCAGGGCTCAAGGCAACTCCCGCTATCTCGCAAATGCCCCCAGACAGAATTGATGCACTTTCTTGTAAAGTAGAAGTCCATAAGCGAGAAAGATCTTCATGAACAATGACATGTGTAGCCGATCACTTCCCTCGAAAGCCCCGGTGGTCCGGGCGCAATACGTCAACGCTCGGGGATCCGTTCATGGCACTCACGCTTGTCCCATCTGAGCATCTGCGCTTGTCTCGGAATTCTTCTGAGTGGCGTAGATTAAACCCCCTCTCCGGAATGAATGGCGTATTTCCCCCTCCCCCCATCCCCGCCGATCTTTGCCATCCGAGAACTATTGCCGAAATCGGGCCCAGGGTTCCTGACAGGGGGGAACCGACGACGTCATTGCTGACAAAGTACGAATAACGTTACGAGGATGGATTTGTCATTTGATGCCTCAGAAAGCCATCAACACCTCGCGCCATCCCTCGGAATCCGGTTCCAGAAGCGAATCTAATCTGGTTGATTTCTAATAAGGCATTATAGATCGAATGCGTGCAATCAATCATTAATCATATTCGCCAGATGTGGTGGCGGTCGATTCTATAATTACAGCTAGGGGGTAATAGATAGTGTACTGTACAATGAAGCTGAAAACAATGTCAGGTCAACCAAGCCGAATCGTGACCCTGATTCTCACGATCCCAAAGGGAAATCAAGTGGTGAAAAGAATCCTAAAACGCCGTATCTATACAATCCAAATCCGAACGCTGATTTCCCTTGCAAAACCAAACCATGTGCTTCCTGAAAGTGTCGTAACAAAACATGGGGGGAATCTCTTTTGTGTCGTTATTGAAACCAGTTTATGATTGGTCTACTCCCGAAGGGTCCTGTTGTGTAGGCCATCGGTGGTCTCGGGCTCGGGGATTTTCTCTTCTCCTTCCATCTGGCGTCCGTAGTTGGACTTGGGGCCGTGGACGTCGTCGTGGTTGTGCGAGGCGATTAGGATGATTGCACTGCAGGAGGAAACACGGGTTAGGGGATGGCTCGCCAAGAAGGAGAGTCATTCGGGGGAACATACCTGACGACGGTGAATACCCAACCGGGCCATGCGAGGACCACCGAGGCGAGGGCTTTGGGGTTCGTGCGGTACACTGCTTCAGCGTTAGTATAGAGATGTGGAATGAATGGAGAGAAATGTTGCACGCACCGAAAGCAGGCTTCTTCTTCGACTCAGACCAAAACTGTCTCGCGCCGGCGGCATCCGTGCCATGGACCTGGACGCTTCTTGTTGCGGTGATTATCTGGAGAGGCAGGGTTTAGCATCTCTCTTTTGTGATAGTGTTTTCAGTCTGAAGAATCCGCATACCGTCATTGTCAACGCCGAGCTAAGCATCATGATGGACACCACCACACCGCTGATCTTCCACGCCAAACGGACGGACTTGCTCTCGTGGCGTTCAGGCCAGAACAGGTCGAAAAAGAAGGCGGCGCCGAAGATAGTGGCGACGGCGACACCGACGAAGATGTTATAGGAGGCGGCCCCGACGAAGTCGTTGTTGTAGACTGATACTCCTGGGTGGTGGCGCTCGATGTAGCTTTGTTGGTCGACGTAGTCTATCCGGCAGAAAAGTCATCAGAATTGGCTTTTGCACAATATAGTGTACAGGATTGAACTTACCTGATAAGGCGGCCGTGCCGGTGGACTCGGAGCACACGCACAGAATCATGGCCAGCTGGTAGACGATCATCTTCGTGCGACGGAGGTGGTAGATGCGGGTGAACATGTTGGAGCTCTTGAATTTGTTCCATTGGATCTCCTTGAGATCCAGGCCCCAGATGACTGTCATTGCTGTGTATGGTGTGTGGTGTGTGGTGTGTGATGTGGGAGGTGGAACGGGGCGGGAAGAAGGAGTGGTGGTATGGGAAGGTGAGATGGAATAAGAGGAGAAACGAAAGAGTAATTCGAAGATAGATACCGATAAAATGAATGAAGAGGAGTATTAAAGTAAGAATGTAAGAATTGATGAAAGAAGGAAAGCGGAGCCATGGGCCACGAACAGGGTCCGGTCGGGATCGGCAACGTGACGTCAGGAGAAAAGGAATGAATAATCAACAGACACAAAACACAGTTGCACCCACCACGTCACAACTGCCATTTCTCCTCGCACCTCACACAGTTATCTCGTGGCCATCCAATAATTGGTCCAACCCGGCATTTGAACACTGTGGGTCAAGAGTGAAAAGGCTTAGTACACCCATGATATCAGCGGGACTCTGGCCCGTCACTACATCTACCTATTGTGGTAACAGTCACTGTCGATAACGACCAGTATCACATCTGGCCTACGATTTCCCTATGTCATTTCCTTCAGGTTGTCTCTCTATTTTGCTCTGGCTCTTGATCTCCCAAATCGACTCACGCTGCGCTGGCATTATCCTGTCATGTGCATCTCAAAAGTCAATGGTCAAAGAATTCCCCGCATCTGCAATGACAACATTTGCAGTCGGAATGCATTGTTAATTGACATTAGGGCCCAGGCCCCACATCGTCTCTGCATGCAACATGGACAAGGCTACAGCGAACCCAGCAACTGTCAAACCCTTGATTTATTTATTCTTGCCCCGAGAAAAGTGTCGGATCAAGAAGGTTTTAATTGACATGTAACAATCCAACCCACCCATGGTTAGCTATATATACACCCCTGCCCCTTTTTTCCAGACCCCGTCGGCACAAGATGCCTCATCTCAGCGTCGCCACCTTTCCAGACAGACCATCACCGCGCGATCAATCCGGACGGGTGGAGCCCTGGTTTCTGGGGAATCGTACGCGACACCACAGAATTAGTGAATGAACTTTTATGGGTATACGAGAGGCTCATTTACCTTGAAAAGGAGCAAGGCTTCTGCTTGAGCGACCGGAAAATATTACCCACTTTTGACGCGTATTGCTAGGTGTTCGTTCCGCTTTTCTCTGAATCGAAGTCCAGGCGCCTTTGTCCGATTTTTTTTTGTTCGATCGGGGGTTCCACCCTGGAGGTATGCTATTGCTACAGTTATTTGGTAGGTGCTCATGGTCATGGGTTGTCCTCGGTGAGAGTTGAACATTACGAGGTGTTGTGTCACCATGCTCCCAGACTCGACTCTCGTATTAGCATACTCGTCGATAACGAGTCGACCTACGAATAAGGTGGAAATATGGCTGTACATTGTATGAGGAGGTGAGCAACACCTGTTCGCCTGTGCAGGTCAATTGATAGGGGTAAATGATGTAATGGGTCCAAGGAGATCCGCCCAGCGGACGATCCTTTACATTAGCCTGCAGAATGCGCCGCACTGTTGTCTCGGTCTTGGCTGAATTCGTGCTCTAGTTGGATCTTGACCGATCGCATCCCTTTCTTAATTAGACCAATAGCTTCAAAAGCGCAGGAGATGTATCAGACAGCATGCCATGTGTCTCCAAATACCAATTGGAGGTACATTGCGCTGGTCGACTCTATAGCCACACAACTTAGGGCAACGTCAACTACAGAATGAAGACTAAGACCACCATCCTTATCCAAAATTTGCTTATGTGAAGGAAAACAGAATATCATGATCATATGTACAATCCAACCGAAGAGCTCTAACAACGCCATACCAGGAATCTAACCATATAGAATATAACCCAACCGTCCTTATCCCCAACGCCAAACCCATATAAAAACTCCATCCCAAACCTGCTATACCGAAACCAACCCTGACATTTCCGAAGCAACAGCCACCGCAGGCCCCTTCACCACATCCCGAACCACCGCCTCCTCAACCTCAACCCTCTCCCCCTCGACAGCATAACCCGGTAACTCCGGCTCGCGCCAAGGCTTAGGCGAGAAGAAGAGGATCTGCTTCAACGCGCCCGCCGCCAGGGCCTGCGTGCGCGCCGCATCGACCAACCCGATCCCCTCCGCCCGGCCGCGCCTACACACCGTCGCCAGATCAATCCTCTCCACTTTGCCGGGCCCACCATGCTGAATCGCATCGGCGATCAACGCCCACGCCAGCGGATGATACAGCACCGCCTCATGCGAACAAAACAGGCCCCCGGCCGCCGCGAAGGAGCGCGGGACATGCAGCTGCAGCTCGCAATTCGTGACCCCGACGCCGCGCGCATCCCTCAGGAACGCCGATGCCCCCGGCCCGGACTGCGGCTGCACCACCTCATCCGTCGCGGAGTAGATGGACGTCGTCGGTACATACGCGGAATCCCCGCCGCCGGATCGTAGAGTCCTGATGAACGTGGCATTGCGGGTCTGGTTCCACACGGCCGGGGTGCCCGGCTGCGTGCCGGGGAACGGACAGAGCGCCCACGCGGCCACGGTGCCGGCGAAATCCGCCGCGAGGGCGATGAAGCTCTGCACGGGGCCGCGCGCGCTGGGCCAGTATTTCAGCGCCCACTGCGTTGTGATGCAGCCCTGGGACCAGGCGATGACCGCGATTTTTTGGGTGCACCGGGCGGAGAGGTAGTGGATCGCGTAGGCGACGTACTCGGCGTTGCGGGCGGAGGCGTCGCACATCCGCCCGGGGATGTTCAGCCACACCGGGTCGCCGAAGGGGCTTTGGCGTAGGAGTTTAGTAAGGTTGGGCGCGTAGGCTTCGCCGCCGTGGGTGCCTGTGCCGGGGACGAGGAGGACGGGCGTTCTCCCGTCGCGGCCGTACTGGAAGTCGGCGGGGATGTGGATGGCGGAGCGGAGGGAGGCCTCGGGGATGGAGTACGGTGCGTCCAGCTCGGAGACGCGCGGGTAGATGCTCGTCGCGAGGTCTGGGTTCTGGTTGTCAACTGAGTTGATGTCCACTGCAGGAGCCCCGTGGCCCAGCATGGTGCTGGCTAGGTTCGTGCTGCGTGCGCGGAGGGAACGGCGGTAGGTCGATAGGTGCTTGTAGTAGGTGTCGAAGAAGGGGATCTGCACGAAATTCATCGTGATCTTGGGATATGTATGGTTATAGTGTCTCTTTGGCTTTGACGCGGAGACACTATGTGGGTATTCCGGATGGCACGGCCGGAGAGGATCATCGTGTCGATCGTTCCTTGACTTTATATATTCAGGGTTCTTGGGCGTCACAGCTGGTGAACGAGTGACAAAAAAAAAGTCAATCGCTTGGAAAGAGCACAGAGCACTTGCTGATGTCGCGAAAATAGTATCCCAAACGGAACCAGCGATTTGAAATCTGGGCGTGATTGGCGTCGGCAATTCTTACCTCTGGCGGAGATGCCGATACAGACGCGAGCGCGGCTCCACCTCCACCCTCCCTTCAGCGACCATGAAAATTTGATGTGGAGAAGGCCGTGTCGTATCTCCTATTTCAAGGCTGCGTTGGGCCTTCAGCCGCTCGCTTCAGCTGGCGACCTCCGAACTAGTCCTATGTGGCTGACCACGTCACTAGCTGAATCGAGATAAGCAGCCCGAGAAGAAAGCTTCATAACAGCGGCGATGCAGCGCCAGCCAGCCGCGTTATTGTTCTATTTTCCCTCGCGATTGTGGCTGGCTCGTGTTCGGTTCAAGCTGCCGCAACCTGAGCGGTGAATTTTCTTGTGTCTGTGCTGTGTCTTCGCCCATCAGTGCACAATCTCAGGCATTCTTGGTTTCGGTTGCGCCCCTATTGCTTCAAGGTATGAGATCGCGAGCCGTCTATACGGTGCCGTGGTTTCCATAACAGGGCAGCTGATGTTGCCAAGAGCCTTGCCCAATCGCTCGGTCCAGAGCCCAGCTGGTCTGGACAAGGTGACTATCCCTCTGCCAATTGCCACTAGCTTGGACATGTCTTCAGCATGTTTGGCCGAGCGAAACAAAAGGTCCAGACCATGGCAACTCGCTCATCTGCCAATGTAGAACTCCCTGGTGCTCCTGGACAGACCTAGACGTGTTGGTGGCGGTCAAGGGGTCTAAGTGGACCCTGGGCTGTGAGAGTCAACTCTATCCTTATGTCGAGTCCAAATTGCATGAACGCGCCTGATCTTCGCAGGGGTGGGTATCACTCGAAGTCTGGTTTGAGCGGCTCTTGTCCGTCAAATAGTGGAAGGCCTCGCCCGGAATGACCGCTGTTTGCAGCAGAACGTGGTATCGTGCTGAATGTGGTTGCCATCGAGGGGGGTTCCTCAGGTCATGTGCCGCAAGTGAACCCTTGCTGTCACCTCGGATGCTGAAGACCTCGCAATGCTCTGCTTTGCACATTGGGCATAAGTCTCTCCAAAGCAGTCCATACGCCAAGTTATTCCCATAGTCTTCTCACGCAAAACGTAAGAGGTCGTGCCTTCTAACGGGCTCGTGTTGGCTTCACGGGCAGGCCGACCGTGACCTATGCTCTGATCATGCCTCGTAGTTCTGCGACCACAGAATATTGATCCTTGGTGGTAAAGACCTAGTTTTCTCTGATCAACATTACAATAGTGCTTGGGTCTTTCCATGCGAAACACGCGGCTTGATTGCATCGCAACAGAACCAAGCATTTGACGACTCCCCAGATATAGAAGTCACTGTCATAGCATAATACATGACTGTGCGACTCAAGGGCATTTTGATGAAAGATTCGTTCAAGTTCCTGATCCAGACCGAATGAGCCCGAAATCTCCAAGCCGACTACCATAATAAGAAGGAGTCGGTGTTGATGAGAGAAAGTCGCTTCGTATGATCATGGCTTCTGTTCCAAAATATGTAACCTGAAAGAGTGAAAGTATCTCCTGCTCCAGTAATTATTGTGGCATGCCACAGTAAGGCTGGGAAACTCTAGTTGTGCCGAATGATCCGAGGCTCGTATTTCGACTTACATCATCCTTCCAACCGTCTCAGCGCAACCAGCAATGGAGGGAACCTTCAGCAACGGCGCTTTGATGCTGTAATCCAACATCATCAGTCACGCAGTATAGTGCAGATCACAAATCATGAAAATCGTCATCGTGGGCGGTGGCATCTCAGGGCTGACGGCGTACCTGGCCCTGCAGAAGCACCTGCCCAAGCCCGCACCGCCGGCCCCCGACCACGAATACACAATCTACGAGCCCTACAACACCTCTCCAGAGGCCACGTCTCACGAGCGAGCGCAGGGTGCCACACACTCCTCGGCCCTGACCGTGGGGGGTGGGCTCGGTGTCGGGCCCAACGGGCTCCACGTGCTCCACCGGCTGGACGCAGATCTGCTGCGCGACATCGTGAGCAGTGGATACATGGTCGACCACAGCAATCTGAAAAGCAAGCACGGTCGTCTCCTCGTGAAGCTAGAATCATCGGGGACAGGTGGCCGTCCCCGGGGGCCAGACCAACAGCCGCGTATGCACATGCTCGCAATCAGCCGCCATGCGCTCTGGAGCCGTCTACGTCGCGCGGTACCAGACACGGTGATCGTCAACAAACGTGTTTCGCAGGTTATCGCCGTCGCGGATGGGCCAAATCTCGTCGGCTTCGACGACGGCAGTCCTCCCGTGCATGCGGACCTGGTGATCGGGGCTGACGGGCTGAAAAGCACGGTTAAGCATGCGCTGTTTGCCGAGGCGGAGGCGGATCCATATCCCCCGCATTACGAGTATGTTCCTCTTCCGCTCATATCCCCATGGTCAACTCCGGAATTACTGACGCGGGATATGGGGTGCAGAGGCCTCGTCGGCGTGGGGGGCTTCATCCCCTCAGACAGCGTTAAGCATCTCGTCGAGACGGGGTCAATGAACTTCATCTTCGGCGGGAACGGCTTCTTCGGCTACTTCTACGCGGAAAGTGCGAGCTCGGACCTAAATCGTGCTTCGCCGTGTCATGTCTCGCAACCGGGGGATCTGTTGGCGTGGTGGTCGACGTACGCGATCGAGAAGAGTCCTCCCGACTCCAGGAGCCTTGATACAGAAGATGTCACTCGACAGTTGCAGGAGCGGTATGTCCACTGGACGGATCCAGTGGTCCAAAAAATCATCCGTGAGATTAGCGTCGAGAGCATGTGGCCGACCTGGACCTCGCCGCAGCTGCCGACCTGGGAGCGAGATGGGGTTGTGCTCGTCGGTGATGCCGCACATTCGCTGCCGCCGACGTCGGGGCAGGGGTCGTCGCAAGCTTTAGAGGATGTCGAGGCTTTGGTTATGTTCCTTTCGCATCAGTTGCGGCGGGTGTATGCTGAGAAGGGCCAGCCCTTTAGTGCCAGGGTGGAGAAGGAAGCCATCAAGGTTGCTGCGAAACAGTATGAGGAAATGAGACGGCCGAGGGTGGAAGCTATCCTTGCGAGGGCGAAGAATATGCAGGACCGGAAGCGGGATATGGGGGTTGTGCAGGAGTATGTGATGTATGCGTTTATGTGGCTCATGGGTGAGTGTCTTGTCGTGGTCCTCAAGAGTGTGACAATGAGTTATGATATTGACGCTGATGATGATGGCGGGAATAGGTTGCTTTCCGAGTGTCTTTAGGGAGCAGCAAGAGGCGTTGTTCGAGTATGACTTGCCGGGTGTTGTTGAGCGGGATATAGCGAGGGACGTGTGATCGTGAGGGGAGTACTGTACCTTGCAGCGACAGCCGCCCTATATGCGTTTCTACGGTCGCTTGCAGGCTGCCATTGTTTATTTGTACCGGGGGAACGTAGTTTCTACTCAGTGCCGTGTCTTGTGCAGATTCCAGGCGTGTTGAGACTCCAAGTAAAAAGTGGAGCCCGGCATGATGGGGCAAAAGCAAAAAGAGATGACCTACGCAGGGCTCGAACCTGCAATCTCTTGATTCGTAGTCAAGCGCCTTACCATTGGGCCAGCAGGCCTTGCTGTTGACAAAGGGCCTTTATATATGTAACAATACCCAATGCATGGTCACATCATCTGTGAGACCTCTTGGAGTCCTAATCTGGTTAGGACTCGTGTGGTAGCCATCTTCAACACTGCATTTTCTTTGTTTGATTGGAACCTTATCACTCCCCACTCTTTAATGTACTGAGTACTGTACAATTCACCTGAGACTTCTTGTACTCTGTAAATGTATCTTTCTTATTTTTGCCATCTTGATAAACAAATGAGACGATCTCCTCACGGTCAAGTGTTGCCAAATATCAGGGCAAACATATATACCCAGAAAAATGTTTCCCTGCATGGAACGTAATCAACCTCAACCGTACACAGCGACTGAGCCAGTAAAACACCTCGATCAAAATCGTGAAAGCGGCTCAAGGGAAGTGTTGGAGGCATAGAATCAGACATGGGACACATTAGATCGCCCAGGTAGCATCCCTTGCTAAATATAAAAAGGCCCGACTTCTACAAGCGAGTCAAAAGCATTGCCCCTTTACCTCGAGTCCGGTAACAACAAAGTACCAGCCAAGTATCTGGTTAAGTATCACTTAGGCAGCGGTGGTCAGCTTCAATTTCCCAGTCAATGCGGGGTAGCCACGGATCCGGGGAGAAGTCATCATGCAACAACACCTGCCCAAGTTCCATCCGTGACTGGCCACCGCAGAAAGCGGGGTAATACACAAATGTCAAAGAGACAGGCCTATGTCAGCAAATCATTCACTCGTGTTTTGATTACTAGCCCTCCTTCCTCTCCCCACGGGCCACCCTCTATCACAGTATTCTCATTCTAGGTTACGACAGGAGTAGACTAGGAGCAAAAAGGAAGCGACCCGGCTTCGAAGGCAAAAAAACCTTAGCTGCCGAAACAGAAAATCTGGGGTAGTGGCCCACTTCCCTCCGACGCCGGTGAACATTAGCTATGGCTTGTTTCTTCTAGGTCTGGATTCAGGGGCTAAGGCGCGTGGTGGGTGTGGTGCCTTGGGAGGCTTTTTATACATTGTTTAGGCTTCATATTTAGAAAGGGACGATGCTGTTGTCAAACTGACGGATGGGTAGACGAGCCATGATCAGACCACCGTCACCTACGATCATTGACTATGGCATGAGCAGCCACTGACGCAGTCCGGTAGGATCCAATGGATGGGTTGGGTTTGGAGTATATTACTGTCGTGTGCGTCTGTTCGGTGTGCTGGGTGAGCCCTTGACCTATATTGCCTGTTTGCGACGCCTATCCCTGTCGCGCGTACCGCGAGCACATTGGCTGGATCCCACCCAACCGAAGTAACAAAAGGGACATGGATTCTGAAGTCTACCGGGGGGTCAAGCTGCAGTCCACGCTGACCCTGCCTCGACCCTCCCTGAGGTTGGCTGGCTGGCGCTCTCGTCGAGCAGTGTCCCTCTTCTGCGACATTTATCTTGGTGAATCCGATTCATAAGATTTATGATGCTAATAAGATACTAGGCAGTAGTAGTAGCTAAGTACACCTGAAGTACTGTGTTCCGTCCCTCGACAAAAATAAACAAAACCCTCCTAAACGCCGGTAGGTCATCACCTGGAAGATCCCGTCCTAGAATGTCCCCCCCCCCCCAAATAAATCGCATGATTGGTTGGAAAGAAAATGTGACTGGTGCATCGAAAGTACGAAGTCTGACTGTCTCAGACAGCTAGACTCAATCTGCTGGACCCCTTTCTCTTCCCTGCAAAAGTCGCGTGAGGACAACAACAAGAAAAGGTCTACTTTAAGTGTCGCATGTAGCGTAGGGTCAGATAGACGGCGCCCATGGTTGTATAGGCCGCACCACCCGCGGCAATCCAGACTGGTCGGTGAACGCTAAAGGATGTCTGAACGAGCTGGTATCTTGTTCTTCGCTTCTCTGAATGAATGGATTAGATATCATGGCTCCTCGGGCCTTTGCTTTGATGAGATTGCTGATGTGGATGTCCTACCTGTGTTGAGGAAGCGGTTGCGCAAAGTCGCCAGCTGCTGTCTGGAGTATGCACCAAGGGTGGATCCAGCGGACGAGAGTCCCTGGATGATCTGAGGGGTTGACATCTTCTGAAGTTGGAAGGGTAAATGTGTTGCTCAATGAATCTGAAGATGAAAGGGAGAAAGAGCTGCGAGCTGTAGGAAGGAAAGTGAAGGCCACCAGCTCTTTCCACCGTGTTGTGTTGACAAAGGTGCTGGGTGACACAAGGTTTATATGTCCTTCGTCACCAGAAACGCGGGGTAGTCACGAGAGGGTGTGCGATGCAGCACAAACAGCTGGGAGCAAATACTACCACTGCACCGCCTTTATCCCTGCTCTGCGATGATCTGGATGATTGGGTGGATGGGTGGGTATTGGTTGGCATTGATGGTCCGGGTCGACGCTGGCGCTGATGTCGCCCCTGGAACCGACCACCGGTTGAGCTCCCCTCCTCCCGTACGAATGACAAGTAACCCTACTGTGCAACCAGATGTCCCCCAGGCACTGCTTTCATAAGGTGCTTGGATGGACTGATCGACGCTGGGGTGGCGTTGTTGTTTCCAAGGGTATTTCAGGCCGAGTTAGGAAGCCGCTGATTCGTACACCTACTTGCTTCCACGGCGATGATCAGTCTACTTATGCATATGAGGGCTATAAAGGGACAGGACCAGTAGGCGTGATATGCAGACAGGGGTTGAGACATTAAGTGTGCCAGGTTGCCTTACTGAATAGAAATATCGTGATGCATGATAGTTGTATAATGTCTTGATAGCAACCCGAATGTGAATGTTCTTTGTCTCATCTACTATGTTCATCAAGGCCGTAATACCACAAGCTACTAAACTGCTTCCTAAAGTTTATGACCTATCTAGCACACATGGAAACATGAATGAAAAAGTCGATGCAGCGTGGCAAGACTGATCGAAATACAACACGTAGTCTCATGGCAGGAAAAGCCAGACTTGCTGATCTTAGCTCCGAAGCATGACCCCGCTGGTAGTGATGAGCTCACTGAGACTCACTCAAGCTAGTGATCTCTTGCCCTTCCCTGATTTCGTAACTCATGAGGTGAATATCACCGCTACTTGTATGTATACCTTAGGTGTCACTCCTCCCGGAACGCGCTATCTTGTCGCTGACGTTGCTTTCATGCCTCATATTCTTGACCCAAGCCAATGTGATGACCCGGTATATGGCACTTTTCTATTTTTGGTTTTGAATTGCCCCGAAGCTGGATATGGTGTGTCGAAACAGAGGTATAGAGTCAAATCGTCGTGGCAGAGTCCCCGGAAGCCATGATGATGTAGTATCGCTCAAACTCCTTCTTATTATGACTAAAGACCTAAGCTCCAGGGATAAAGTATGGTCTCAGGTGAAGTCTCCAAGTGCTTGATTAACTAGGATACAGGGTTGATATGGATGCCATCGGTCTATACATTGTGGAAGAATCCCTTGGCAGCTATTGAAATTATGCACCCACTACAATGCAGCTTACTCAGCGGAAACCTAATTATGTGGTTTACAGTGGGCCTTGCCAACCACCACTTCCTCTCTGCCGGAATTCCCTTCCGGAGGCATTTCGAGGAGGTTCTAAATCAGGTATAGTAGATAGAAGATTCGATGAATCTGTTATCGACCTCCTTCCCTGGTTTAGCTCTTGCTAGCGCCAGCGCGCGCCTGATGACTCTATGATGCTAGCTCAAGTCCCCCGAGCGAGCCCCGCTACCAGGACGACATAGCATCACAGTCGGTACGCTAACGGGGTGTTGCGGGCTGTTCCGATTCATTCAACCTTGACGCCGAAATATAAACCCAAGCGTTCCTACCCGAACAATGCTATCGATCGCCGCCATTCACATACACGCTTGACGGATTCCAGGACGGAGAAATCATGTCTCAATCCCTCTTCATTGCTCAGACGACCGACCCGGTCCTAGATTTGCGTGACTTGAGTCTGTTATCTCAACACACATCGGGTCCTCGAACCTCTCTGTCTGAGCAGCGAGAGTCATTCGACAGTAGCCGAAATGTGCAAGCTTCTCCACTGTCGCGTAGTAGAATGGTGATTCTCATCACTACCCTCACGGGCATCACGTTCGTCGGAAGCATGAGCAGCGGGCTTTCGACTATCGGATTACCTGTGATAACAGCCGATTTTCAAACTACCAGATAACCTGCTGATGTGGTAAAACTTCATAGTCCTACACATGGCAATATGTCTGATGAGAGCATATATGATCTACTAGGCCGGTATCGGTGTACCAGTAAGTGGTCAGTCTCCGTTGTAAATAATCCATCGCTAAGCGCGCAGCAGTCTCGCAAACGGATGCTGCCTGCTTCTGGCAGGGTCTATGGCGGACCTTATGAGCAACCGGATGATCAATCTACTGGGCTGCCTTCTACTGGCCGTGTTCATTCTAGATTGCGGGGTAGCCGAATCTGGTATCCAGTTGATCCTAATTCGGACCTTCAAGGCATAGCAACTTCAATGTGTCTTCCCACAGCTTTTAGCATCTTGACCCGGACTTTACCAATGGGTAAGCCAAGGAATATTGGCTTCGCTTTCTTGGGTCTAGGACAGCCTCTGGGATTTGCGGTCGGGCTTGTGTTTGGGGGTCTTTTCCAAGGATCTCGCTGGGTTGGAGATTCGGTTTCTATCTTTGCGCCGGCGTTACCGGGACTCTCATGGTTATCAACTACTTCGAACTTCCACGGGATGCTGCCCGCGAACCCATCACCTTGCGTAGGCTAAGAGCAGAGATCGACTGGATTGGCATAATCCTTTCAAGCTCTTGCCTAGGAATTTTCTCCTACGTGTTCGCCTATGTACTATACACACCTAGCACGTTTGGCGGCGGGCGGAGCCTGCTGACGATGGTCACAGTACTATCTCTGACGATCCATCCAATGTCCACAAAGCTCAGAACATCGCCCTGCCTTGCTGCGCGGGCGCCATGATTCCTGGGTTTCGGGTCTGGATGGGCAGGCGTGAACGGGCGGGAAGGCCTGCCTGGATCCCAAACTCTCTGTGGAAGAATACGGCATTCTCGTCCATGTGTGTCATTGTTCTTTTCTCCTGGGCGGTGCTAAACAGCGTGACAACCATTCTCAGTCTCTTGTAAGTTGATTCCGGACGACGATAGCCCCGTCTGCACAATGGGAACAATCGTCTCTAAATACCATCCCGCAGCTTCCAAGAAGTTCAAGAGCTATCCGGCTTCCAGTCTGCTCTTCGCTTCTTCCCAATTGTCA
Source organism: Aspergillus aculeatus ATCC 16872 (assembly GCF_001890905.1). Classification (NCBI taxonomy): domain Eukaryota; kingdom Fungi; phylum Ascomycota; class Eurotiomycetes; order Eurotiales; family Aspergillaceae; genus Aspergillus; species Aspergillus aculeatus. The sequence goes on from NW_017962999.1 coordinate 190,550, forward strand.
TCCCTGACGTTCTCCTGAACCTGGGAACAGGTCTCTTGGTTCACCGTGTGTATGCGAATCACTTAGTGCTTGTGAGCTCGTTACTCAGCGCTGGGTCTCCCTTGCTCATGGCCATCATTGACCCTCATTGGTCCTGGTGGTACTGTGCTTTCTGGGCGGTTCTGCTAAGCCCCCTTTCGGCTGATGGTAAGCCTTCCAAAGCTTCTCTTTTCCTCCTTGGTCGAAAAATATAAGATCAAACATGAGACCAAGTTTCTGACCACGGCCCCTGGGCACATCCTACAAAGTGATCTTTACAATTGCCAACCTGATAGTCGCGGACGCTTTCACCCCCCAGACGCGCGGCCCGGCGGGTGCCGTCTTCAACACGATCGCGGAATTCGGAACCTCGCTGGGACTCACCATCTTTGCCATCATCTCCGCGGGCGTCACGCGGGATTCCTCGATCGCGGACAAGCAGTCCCACGAGGCACTCATGGTTGGCTACCGCGCCGTCTTCTGGACGTGCTTTGGGCTCATGCTGGGGGCTTGTGGTGTTGGATTGTGGGGGCTGCGGAATGTTGGTCGGATTGGGTTGAAGAGGGAGTGATCGCTGAATGTCAGGGCTCTGAACTACCACGTGTTGGTTGCAACGGAGGCCTAGAGCAGATGGATGCTGGAACATCCTTTGTTCTTCCTTTTTAAGAAGAAACAAAAGAAGAATATCCATGCTAAGCATGAGTGAATAGAATCTTGGCAGGTTTGCTTCTTTTCGCAGGCTAAAATTATACGATGAACTAGTAGCAAATCAAAATACGTTAGAGGAGTTTTGAGGAATGTTTTGTCCCAGGATGGAGGAAAGTAAAGGCGATAGTAAAAGAAAGTACCAGTCCTCCTATAGAATAGACCTGAACGAGTATACCTGAACTAGGGTGATGCAACGAAGATAGGAGACAAGATTTCATAAGGTGTATTGCTTAGAAATTGACTTCTGGAAATAGTCACAGTCTCTTGAGGCTGTGGATAAATACTGATTCCCCATTGATATCGATCATGCCCACTGCCCTCTCCCCTCCCAGCGTCGAGATCTAGATGACCAGCCCTTGTACGAGACAATCTCCTTCAACGTCTCTAAACAACAATATCCTCCAACCTCACAAGATGCATTGCACGCATTGCCCACATCACCACACATGAAGCATCCCCCCCCCCCCGAATCTGCTAAAAGGAATCATCTAAAACAAATTGTCCTCGAAATCTGGCATCGACCGCTTTCGCTTACGGTCCTCGATACCAAGAAACTCGCCCCCATTGGAAGCTATTGACTCCACCCGAGGCGCAATTGACAAAAGACAGCAGCGGGCCACAGTACACACTGGGGTCAAAATACGCCACCTTGCCCAGTTTCAGGTAGCCTTCATAGGTGCCGCCATGGTCCAGAGACAGACACTGCGTGCCGCACACCTTATCATTATCTACCGTGGTCAGGTAATGGTAGAGAGCGCCGTGGATCGTCTCCTGCTGGGCGGTCGTATCACAGTTGCGGCCGGTCGCGTAGTACTCGTACGACCAGCCGTCAATGGAGGCCGCTGCTCGTGGTGCAGCTTTTCTCGTGGCTCTGGGCCCAGATGAGCCCCGCGATGGCAGACGAGATGGTGTATACGTAGCTACCGATCGTGGCGCAGGCCGCCACCGCGGTGATCTTTTCGCAGACCGTCATGGGGGTTCGAGCTACTAGCGACGACGTGGTGCTGCTCACATCTGAGGCCATTGCCTTGCGAGAGGTGAGGTTGGATACTGTCTCGCTGTCGTCGAGATGCAGACGATACCACGAATCAGGCAGCGGTTGGCCGTTTATGAGCTGGCCATCGGTAGCAGAAGAGAGGGAAGATGGTTGAGATAGCGTGACACCATAGAATGTGTTTAATGTCAGCATCGACGCCGCGAGAAACCGCATAGTACCAGCAGATGGAGGAGATCAGGATTCCAGATATAGAGAGACGAGACACGAAGGCGACGAGATCCATGGACTTGTCTTGTTGGATGAGGGCTTGGACGTGAACCAAGGATTGATTGAGCCACAGATGAAGGTAACAGCGCCCTTTATATGCTATTTATTCGATTTGGAGCTCTGTAGTATGAGACTGGTGGCATGAAGCTTCGGCCGAAGAAAGTGGCGTGTTAGAGAGTCGCTTGCATGGAAAGGGCTTAGATATGGCTAGACTACAGCTATCTAGTGTCTTGATAGCTCGCCTTGAAATGGCGCCCCTCACAGTATAGGTCCTTATCAGCGAAGGACTATAGTCGTTGGCTCTGGATCTTCTGTGGTGGTATCGGGCGCAATCCTCGCCTTTCTCCGCCGTGCCCTTCTGGTAATAGTAACAACCCCAGCAGCAGCAGTATAAGCTCTTCGTCTTCTCTTCCTGGTTTCCTTTCTTTTGCCAAATTGTAGGAACCTGATTCAACTCCAACTCAAGCGCTAGGGGAGTCTCATTCGTCAGCCTAAGACTACTATAGCCGGCGTGAGGTTTCTGAGACATGTGGGTAAACACTAGCCTCATTGCTGAAAACGCATCGCAGCATTGCCTCGGAACCACTTCCCACTACGAGACGGCGCCACAAGTCTTATTCTCCCATGCACATCATCGGCTAGGGCTTCGAGAGTGAGACCCTGTTGTCCCATTCACTTGAGAAACAACAGAATTGATTATTTGAGACTAATATCTTCTATACTCTGAGAAGACCCTTACCTAGTAGCACTACGCTTCCGGCTAGGGACTTACACCCGAGATCGCACGCAACCTACTCCTATACTTGTCATCGTGTTATATATCCCAAAGACAAGCAACCCGAAGACAAGCAACCAATTTAGCATCTGGTGAAATGGATTCGGCCTGGCTATTCAATCCAGGGAACGCTTGGTCTACAGTAGCCAAACTGCACTTCTTGCTTTGATCAGACACCCCATTGACTGAACTTTGAGGGAACAAAAATACTTGCATTAGGCTGGAAAGTAGCTGGAGTCACCACATCTTCAGATTGGCTGGAGGAAGTCCCACTTGGTGCAACGCTTGTTGTACCCAGTCGTCGCCCCACACCCTCGCAACCATAAAATCGCGCAAATTCGGGACGTCACTGGGGCTTAGCATCTTTGCTGTTTGACCCCCAGGTATTACACAGGAACTTTCCTCCACGGACAAAAAATCTCCGGTGTACGGAGATTCGGCTTTAGACTTATGCAGAGGGCCGGTGGTGCTGTAATATAAATGTTGCAGAATATCGGTCGGTGGCTTGAAGAGGGAGTAATCAATGGGGTTCGGGTTCTGGAGTGTGCCGCGTGTTGTTTATGATGAAGGCTCAGAGGCTTCCTTAATCCGGCGGAGGAGCGAATTCGAGGTACTTTAAAGGTTCAAGCCATGTCTGATACTGGGATGACGGAAACAAAGAGGCAATCGTAGAGTAGAATTATGAGTTACTCAATCGAAACTAAATCACCCGGGTACAACGCGAGGGATAGAGGTGAAGAAGTCCGATGAGGCGTTAAAATGCAGCTCCTGTTTAGAAACTGACCTTTGAAATCGTGAGATGAGGAGTACATGATCGGATTGTACTATGTGAGACTGTCTTCGATTGCAGTGAAGGTGCCCACGACAGTGACTAATTACCTACTAGTACTATGTTTACAGTCTGCTGTGCTAGTCAGATGCCAAGTAGGTGAGTGTGCCTTCGTCAGGTGGTATTAGGCTCGACTTTCTGCCATTTATACCCAGATCTTTGTGATATGGTACTTCCACTTACCGGGCTCCGCTACTACAGAAAATTAAGCTACTCAATTGTCATGTTTCGAAGATTTGATGTCGGGGTCGCGATCACAATTATATCTGCTGTCAATGCCTGGGCCATCCTAGCAGATTGGAGCCTAAGACCACCACAAGATGAGAGGTGCCTTTTATCTCTTCCGCGTGCTTACTAGACCGCTCATATCGTACGCTGTGGCTACTTGCAGATAAACCGATCGACGACGAACACATATTCTTTACATTTCACAACGGGTCGATATCACCTAGGTGACCAGGCTATATCGCTTAAGCTTCCGAACATCACGCAAAAAGAGTTGGACTTCACCGATTCCTCTTTCTTCAATTTGAACCCGGAACGGCGCCTGCCTACAACAACTGAGGTGAGAGCCCTGTCGAAGCTTTCAATCCAAGCGACGCCGTCAGGCTAGGCAGCCACTCGCCGTAGTCCAATACCAAGGGTAGATGGGTCACGTCTGGACTGGACGATCTGAAGCGCTTGCAGTTGGATATATCCCTGCGAGACCAGATGGTGAATTTACTCTGTGGTCCACTCCTGACATCGTTGTTCGTGGTCTGTGCCCACAGAAAGTAAGTAGGTGACATGTTGGTCTTGTGGTGGAAGGGCGAAGAAGCTTACATCGTTCACCGAGGCCATGAAGTCCTGGCATATACGGAGGTTTCCACCTGAGCCGCGGCAATTTCGATGGTCCCTTTTGGATTGGTGTCTAAAAGATCACGAGCCCCCTCTGGCCAGTCATAAATATGTAAGAAGTCAACCTGACCCATAGGCCACCCCTGGCAAGGTCGGTTGGTCTGATCTGGGCTGTAACCTCGTTTGAACTGAAGTGAACAGCCCGCCATTGGGGCACCTACGACATGAATTAGGCTACCATCCGGGGCGCCCTCTGCTCTTGGCACGAATATGGCAAAGTGAGCGCGCTGGGAGGGTGCGTGCCGGTAGGCCACAAGATGAATGGTACGCGGGGTCATACTGGGCGTTTCGTGTTGCCGGAATGCTTGTGTATGTTGACTTCTCAGTGTTTGTACTGAGACCATGGCTACCTTGGGCATGTCTGGACAATGTAAGCAACAATCAAGGATGTTGACATTGAATGTCTTGCTTGTCTTCCTTGAGCAAGCCTTGTGGCCCACTAGTAGGCGTCAAGAGCTGCCAAAGGTACATCCAAGGCCAATCAGCGAAATGAATGCCCTCGGAATAATATTCAAGCCAGCCATTGCGGTCGTGTGATAACTGGGAGCAGACGGACGACGACGTTGACTTGACGGCGCACCTTACATTACTAGGCCACAACATAAGGTCAACCATGGCATCATGGATCGGTGCTCAATTTCAAGGCTGATAAGCATGACTTTCTTAGGCGCCAGCTAGTATCTCTAAAGGAGCTGAGCTGGTCCCCGCACTAGTTGACGATAAGATAAGCAAAGCATCACGTGTCTGAAGTCTTATCCGACCGACCGGCGGAAGAGCATGGAAAGGAAAATGTCCCCCAACTCTTCTTTCTTCCTATGCACGCAGCCCCACCGAGGATGGCGACCGCAGGCAATGGCCGAACACATACAAAGCAAACAGGTACTCCAGACTACGATGATCCACTCTTCTGGGATAATAAGTTCTCTAGTGGTCGCGATGTCGGCGAATGGTTGAACCCTGGCGAACCGCTCGTCGACGCGGTCATGTCGCATCTGGACCGCTGCCCCGCGCTCGATGAGCCAGCACCCTCACCTCGTGCCTTGCACCTCGGACCCGGTATCTCCAAGCTGGGATCGAAACTCTGCGATGAGTTTATAAAGCGTGGTTGGCCCGGGAGCCAAATACTTGTTAGTTATGGACGGCCCCTGCACGTGTACAACCATCAGCTTACGCGAAGCTGTCGCAACAGAACGTGGATTTCTCCTTCGAGGCCGTCCGCATTGGTCGCGAAACAGAAGCCACAAAGGAACAGTTGCAGGCGATGCACTGGATGCAAGTCGATCTACGGTCTTGGGATGACGTCTCCAGGACGATCCCGTACGGTCCCTTCGATGTGGTATTTGACAAGAGCACCAGTGATGCGATCGCGACGGCGGCGCCCTTGACATTCCTCCCCGCTTCTGAAGCATCGAACACATGTCCGACTATCCGACAGACTATGAAGGAATATGGAGAGACAACATTGTCGCCGGTGGAGGTACTGGCTCTGCATCTGGCACCGTTGACGCAGAAAGGCGCCATCTGGGCCACGATATCCTACTCGATTACGCGCTATGACAACTTGCCTTACTTGACTCGATACTGGAACATGAATTCTCGAACTCCCCTGAGAGCCCCGAAAGGCGAGACCTCGTCCTTTGCTCATACGCCGGACGTCTTCCACTGGCTCTATACCCTGGAGCGGAAATGATACATCACAATGAATTTCAACCTGGCATACCGATCCACCGCTTCATCATATTCAATGTCATTTCCTTCTCAATTGTTCACTCTGGCTAATTCTTCCTTCTCCGCATTGTCCAGCAAGCCCAAACTCTCTCTGCGGGTCGGAGCCTTCGGGTCAAAGAATGGCTTCTCCGCCAAGGACGTGACTCTAGTGCCGTGCCGTGGCTCAGTGCCCTCATAATCCCAGCTAGCGTTATGGATGGTGATTCTGCAAGTTGTTAGTCTTGGTTTGATATACCAGATGTAGGGCAACTGACCGGTTGTCCCAAAGAACACTCGTTCTAGGGCTCCACTTGAACCTCACTTGGATGTCAATGTTCTTCTCAAACACGTCACACAAGTAGCCCAGAATGAGATCGCTCTCGGCCTTATCAAGGCCCACAATACGGTCGGTCATTGCTCGATTCACCCAGAGCGCTTTCCAGCCGGTCGCAGGGTGGACACGAACCAAGGGGTGTTCACGTTCGACATACTTTGGGCCCTGCTCCGGGTGTTTGCGATCTAGATAAGGGTGTGCAGATCGGTAGATTGCTGTTCGCCCGTCGATGATCTTACGAAACGCGGGCGATAGCTTTTCGTACGCCGCGTAGCCACTGGCCCAGAGGGTGTCTCCTCCAATACTGGGGATAGTGTCATTGTGCAGGTGGGTCACTCCCGCGGGCTGACGCTCGTGGACGAGATCTGTATGCCAGCGGGAGGCACCTCCGGGGTTGCGGAAGTTTGCCGGGCGCTCTGTTGCTTGCAGAGCAGGCCAGATTACTGTTACGCCAGGAACGCCAGGCACTTGCGGGACTTGAGGCTTAAAGACGCAGAACGATATCAGCCGTCACTCCGTAGCCATAGGATGCTCAGATGCTTACATGGACCTCAATCTCGCCAAACCACTCACCCAGCTCCTTCTGTTGTTGCGGCGAGATGTCCTGATCCCGGAAAAAGACCACACTGCGCTCCGCGATCAGAAGGCCTAGCTCGTCTTTCTGCTGGTCGGTGAGGTCCTTTAGTTGTAGGCCTACTATCTCGGTTCCGATGTGCCTGGTCAAGTGGATCACCTCCTTGGCGGCTGATAAGAGCGCTTTCTTCTCGGGATCCGCTCGACTACCCGGGTCCACATGTGGGCGGTCATAGTCACGGATGCTGTAGACATCGTCTAGATACAAAGGACGTGATGGGCGATAAGGATAACCTTCCGAGAGATCGATGCCTGCTTTCTCCAGGCGTTCCTGGGTTGCTGGTGGGAGCGGGAGCGTTTGCTTCAACGGTTCCGCCACATCGACAATCCGGGGGTCAATCGGTGCTGGAGCCATGGGTACGAATTATTTTGATTGATTTAGAACTTATTTCTTGGGACCTAGCTTTTGGTCTTAGCTGCAGCTACAGCTTTTAATGTCCATTATTTAAGTGCTTCAGTCAATTATCCTCCCCAGACACAACACCGCGCAATAGCCGGAGTGGGATCACATCATCGTTGCACGGCATTGCGCCTTTGCATCCCACTCGTCCTATGAACTCGAAACCGTGGGATTTATGCTCAGAAACCCCTCCTTTCTGTCCTCTTCCCCTCATTTGACTCAGTCCTTATCTTTTCCAACCGAACCTTCCAACACGCATGGGTCTCCACTCGGCAGTTAGCTTAGGAATCACCATGCAGGGATACGATGGCCTCATCATACTGCATTTGTAATGCATTCAGCATCATGATCCGGTTGGTCAATGCCACCATCGTGGATCAGGGCGCTGACGTTCGAGCGATAATCGGTCCTAGGCTACATGGACTTTCGCTTCGGTCCAGTTGGTGGGACTATTACACCTTATGCGCCTGAGATAGCGTTAGCGATATGGGCCCATGAACAGTACTCTTAATGTCACGGTATACGGCCATCGCTTCGAGAGGATGGTAAAATTTACGCAAACCTGGGTCCCTTATTCTCGACATCACCATGACCCGTCACATCCAACACGTCGCTGTCATCGGGGCCGGCATCAGCGGGGTCACGTCCGCCGGCCATCTGCTTGCTGCAGGCATTAATGTCACGGTGTTTGAGCGGAATCATGCCGCTGGTGGTGTGTGGTATGTGTGACCTTCTCCTTTGGTGGGCGCAGAGTCGTGTTAACCAGAAGCATAGGCTCTACGATGAGCGGAAGCCTCTTGAACCGAACTACCCGGCTATGAAGCCATCCATATCCGAGCGGCACAGGGAGGGCGAAAAGTCTGATGAAGACTCGCTGCCGCTGAAGCATGCTCCTCCTGGGTAGGTGTTGCCATCCGCGCTGTAGCTGTGTCAGTGCTGACGGTGGTAGGCCTTGCTATGTCGGTCTAAAGAATAACGTCGAGACGACGTTGATGCGGGTGAAGCTCAATGCCTGGCCAGAGGGTACGCCAGAGTTTGTCAGCCACACGGTGATGAAGGAGTATATCCAGGACACGTCAAGAAAGGCTGGCGCCGATGGAGTCACTATCTATGGCGCGCGCGTGACCAGCGTCAAAAAAGACGGGCATAAATGGCATGTCACCTGGTCGACTCTGCGAGAGGATGGGAAATCGAAGAGTTTGAAAGAACACGAGGAGACAGCGGTAGGTCTTATGAAAGCGCGTGGAAGACTGTGATACTGATATACATGACTAGACATTTGATGCGGTCATCGTGGCTTCCGGTCACTACCATGCGCCCCGCGTACCGGATATTCCCGGACTTTCAGACACAAAGACAAGATGGCCCACGCGGATCATTCATTCAAAAGCCTATCGAAAGCCTAACGCATACAAGGACAAGGTATGAACCTCAGTCTCGGAAAGTCGAGACGAACAGGAGTAACCGTTGCACCAGAACGTTCTACTTATCGGAGGCGGAGTATCATCCACCGACGTGGCCAAAGAGATCGGCCCGTTCGCTAAGCGGGTCTACCAAAGCACACGGAATGGCATATTCGATCTGCCATCCAGCATCCTTCCGGACAATGCGGCCAGAGTTGGCGAAGTGGAGCGCTTCGAGATCACCAACAAGAACGGAACAGTTTCCGACGACCAAGCGCTCCCGCTGAACATCCATCTCAAATCCGGCCAAAAGCTGTGCGAGATCGACGATGTGATCATATGCACCGGCTACCATATCACGTTGCCCTTCCTGCCGGAACTTCACGACGATGCGACACCAGCCGAGAAAGCGAATGAGACGATCCTTGTTACCGACGGAACGCAGGTGCACAACCTACACAAAGATATCTTCTACATCCCGGATCCCACTCTCGCTTTCGTGGGCGTCCCCTACTATACAGCAACCTTCACCCTGTTCGAGTTCCAAGCAATCGTTGTCGCGAACGTGTTCGCGGGGATCGCTCAAGTTCCGTCAGAGGATGATATGCGGAAGGAGTATGCCGAGAAGATCAAAACGAAAGGCAGCGGCAAGACCTTTCATTCGCTCAAGGATGTCGAGGAGGTATATGTGGACGATCTGATGGGCTGGATCAATAAGTATAGAGAGAAGCGCGGATTGCCTGTCATTGACGGCCATACGGAGACCTGGCATACAGCCAAGGCGATCCAGCGCGAACGAGTCAAAGGGTTAATTGGCGGAGGGAGCGCGAGACGAGATAGTGGCGTTGGCGAGCAGTGGATATCCTGTCATTAGACTGGAACTTCAGATATTGGTAGAAATAGAGCATACAGCCTAGCGCATACAGCCGAAGTAGGGTCTACGCCGGGACCAACTCTTGGTCAAGGCACATCATCTGCATCGTCGATGACGAGCTTCCAATACCCTATGACAACCAGTGATTAATGCATCCCCCTCACGCCTTAGACCTCCCGCATGATCACCAACAAGCACGATTCCTTATCTCCGAGATACTTGAGCGCTCACAGGCTGACATTTTCATGCACGAATGGCGTGAGTGGGGTAGGTAATGATGACTCGGTTGTGTTGTATTGTCCCAGCTCCGAGATCGTTGCGAGAGGGGAACAGCTCTGCTGGATCAGGTTGTACGGTCAGTCAAATTCAATCGAAGAAGAATAGGCCATACGTTCTCTTCGTAGTAGTCAGTGACCTCATTAGGATGACGTGTCATATCATGCAAGAGGCTTCCATACCTCTTATTTCTTTTGAAGCTCGCGGCTAGGGATACTCAGATCAAGACGACAGCCGCAATGGCTCCCTCACCAGCTATAGTAGACGAGAGCGCTGTCTCCTCATCTGAACCCATTGTCCACAAAGCACCCAAGCGCAAATGGGTCAGTTACATCTGGGATACCTTCGACAAGTCGCCCGAGGAGCGTCGACTTCTCTTCAAGCTTGACACGGCGATATTGACTTTTGCAACTCTCGGTGGGCTTCCCAGGACATATCCAACATTGCTTACGATTCTAATCGACCCTCTCATTTTCCAGGATACTTCATCAAATACCTCGACCAAGTGAACATCAACAATGCCTTCGTCTCCGGGATGTTCGTACACAAACCCGAACATTCACACTCCATACTCCAACCCGACTAACTCCCGCCAGGAAAGAAGACCTCGGGCTATATGGCAACCAACTGAACTACATGCAAGCCTGCTGGACGGTGGGCTATGTCATTGGCGAGATCCCGAGTAACATGCTTCTCACACGAGTGCGCCCTCGCTACTGGATTCCCGCCATGGAGGTTTGCCCTGCCATACCCCTCATTCATCACCCATCCCAGCTCTAACAACACGCCAGCTCCTCTGGACAATCCTAACCTTCACACTCTCCCGGGCCAAAACCCCAACGCACTTCTATGTTCTGCGGTTCTTCATCGGTACTCGACCCCCTGCCCCTCCAGCGCACCCCCAGCCCAGCTAACCCACACGGAATGGCAAAAAGGACTAGCCGAAAGCTCCTTCTATCCCGGGATGCAATACATAATCGGCTGCTGGTACCGCAAGGACGAGCTCGCGAAGCGATCATGCATCTTTCACACGAGCAGCGGGATCGGGAGTATGTTCTCGGGGTACCTGATGGCGGGGGTGTATCGGCTGGGCGGGAGGGGCGGGTTTAAGGGGTGGCAGTGGTATATCCCCATGGACCTATCCTCATCGTGTTGACAAGTTGTTGAAAAGTATAAACTCACGAGAAAAACAGGCTATTCCTCGTCGACGGGATCATCTCCCTCCCCGTCGCGCTGAGCGGGTTTTTTGTCTTGCCGGACGTGCCGGAGATCTCGGAGCCGTGGTATTTGTCTCGCGAGGTGAGTCGCTCTCTCAGTCCTGGGTACAGCACAGTGCATGACGGACCTGATAATCGATGCTACTGGGGTAGGAGGTGAAACTCGCGCAGAAACGGATGCAGCTCGAAGGCCGCCAGAACCGGCAGCCCTACACCAAGGCCAAGCTGAAGAAGATCTTTGGCTCGTGGCATATTTATATGCTGACTTTGGTTTACATGTGAGTCCTCCTACACCTCCATCAACTGGTACTGTATGAGGGGATGGCTAATGGGATCATCTGATGACAGCACGTTCAACAACGGGGCAGCGGGCGCGCAGCCTGTTTTCCAGCAGTACGTGCACCCTTTCACATTAGGGAAGGCTGAGCCTGATAGGTAAGGGATAGATTTCTTAAAGCCTCCACGCGCCCCAAGTACACGATCGACCAGATCAACGCCTACCCGACGCTCACCTCGGCGGTGCAGGTGGTCACCACCCTAATCTACGCGTGTAGGTCCATCCATCCACCACTCTGGGCATACACGTCGTACTGAAAAAAAGCGCAGGGACCAGCGATACCATCCTCCGCGGCAAACGCTGGCCGTGGATTATTTTCGGCGGAGTATTCCACCCTCCCGACCCACCACTTTCCTTCTCACTCAAGCCCACGAAAAGGCTAACCACCAGAAGTGCATAAACATAACCTGCTACATCTCCCTCGCGATCTGGGATATCCCCGTAGGCTGGAAATGGACTTGCTACATCCTGTCCGGCGCGGGGTTCGGGCTGAGTGGGTTGTGTATGGCGTACGTCTTTGCCTTTGCGTTACCATTTCTTCTACCTTATAACCAACCCCCCCCCTTCTCCCTCCAATCCCTCGTTCGGGATCATCTTGAGTGTTTTGGCGGGCATCGGATAAGACAAGCTGACAAAAGGCACAGCTGGGCCCACGAGATCTGCACGGCCGACAACGAGGAGCGCGCCCTCGTGGTCGGGAGCATGAACGAGATGGCCTACGTGTTCCAGGCGTGGCTGCCCCTCGTCGTGTGGCAGCAGGTCGATGCGCCGCGGTACCGGAGCGGATTTGTGGCGGCCACGGTTATCTCGGGGTTGTTGATTGTGGTGACGGTCGCCACGGCGTGGTTGCAGGGGTGGGAGGAGAGGTGAGTTTGTTCTTCTGGCACATGATTAGGAGAGTGGATTGGGGTGGGTTGATGCTGATTCTGCTGTCTGTAGGGCGACAAGTCTGGTTGGGAGTTTGGAGGGGGAGGAGGGGAGTCGGGCTCGTTTGGGGGTATGGGCTGGGTCCTTGGATGGGGAGGGGCGGGAGGATGTGGGGGAGGAGCGCGAGCGGGAGGGGGCTGCTGTGAAGGATTAGGGGCAGTATTTGGGTTGAGGGTGGTTGGTTTGGGGATGTTGGGAGTGGGTGGGCTACGTTGGTGGAGAAGGATCTGGTGAACTCATGTGTTCTAATGACTTCATTTTGGATGCTGGATATATTCGATGTGAAGAGTAAATATAGCTACCATATAAATGCAAGGATGAAGCCGTTTTCAAATAGCAGAATAGTCTGATTCAAGCTGCCTGATTATTGTACTGTACATAATTCTCCACCAAGACAGTTCTCTGGCCTATATCGTATGCGCAGACCCATGGTTCGTACTCAATCGAACGCTTCCTCCACATGCCTTCTCCATTAGTCGAAGAGCGGTGCTTATAGAGGTTATCCACAACCTAAACATCGAACAGTCGAAGGAGTGTATACGCAGCGCGAGAAACAGAATCTTCCCACACAAGCTTAGAAAGAGCCGGAAGCACCGGTGGGGGCAGCGCCGGAAGGAGCGCCCGAGGGCTCAGCACCGGCACCACCGAAGGAGCCAGAAGGAGACGGGCCCTGGCCACCGAAAGAACCGGAGGGCGAGGGACCTTGCCCACCAACAGAGCCGGAAGGAGAAGCGCCCCCGGGGAACCCGGACGGGGAGGCACCCTGACCTCCGAAACCAGAAGAGCCACCGCTAGCAAAGCCAGAGGGGGAAGCGCCCTGGCCACCGAAGGAGCCGGAGGGGAAAGAGCCACCAACGGTGCCGGAGGGAGAGGGGCCTTCAGAAGAGCTGCCGCTGGAGCCGGAAGAGCCACCCTCCTGGCCCTGTCGGCCCTGTCCGCTCTCGTGGGAGGATCCCTCGGAGGAGGAACCCTGGTTCTGGTCGAACTGGCGGCGCTCGACCTTCTGCTCAGACTCAGAGGAAGCGTTGTCTGAGGACTGGCCTTGCTTGTTGCCGCTGTGGCCGCCGTGGTGGCTCTGCGAGCCGTGACCCTGCTGAGGGGAGCCGGAGGGAGAAGCACCCTCGGGGAAACCGGAGGGAGAAGCACCCTCGGGGAAACCGGAGGGAGAAGCACCCTCGGGGAAACCGGAGGGAGAAGCACCCTCGGGGAAACCGGAGGGAGAGGCGCCACCAGGGAAGCCAGACGGAGAGGCACCACCAGGGAAACCAGAGGGAGAAGCGCCACCGGGGAAGCCAGAGGGAGAGGCACCACCAGGGAAACCAGAGGGAGAAGCGCCGCCCTGACCACCAACGCCGCCAGAGGGGGAGGGGCCGTTGGGGGATCCGGAGGGAACAGTGCCTCCAAACGAGCCGGAAGGAGAAGCACCACCGAAGCCACCAGAAGGAGCAGCGGTGGGAGCAGAGCCACCCTCGGTGAAGGAGGCCGGGATCTCGACCTGACGCTTCTGGTGGTCCTCAGGACCTCCGGAAGGAGCAGCACCGGAGAAGGTCACCGAGGGGAATGCCTGACCGCCAGCGGAAGCATCTCCAGAACCACCGTGTCCACCCTGCTGACCGAAGCCACTAGGGCCACCAGAGGGAGCAGGTCCAGCCGAGCCAGATGGAGGAGGGTTCTGGAAGGCCGCAGTACCGGTGGGCTGAACACCAGTTTGTGTGGGAGCCTGTTCGCCGAAGACGGGCAGGGCGGAGGTGTAGCCGAGGATACAGGCGATGGCGAATGCGGAGAGCTTCATCTTGTAGATTGACTGTATGGGTGGGAAGGGAAAGAGAAAGACAATTAAAAGACTAAGAAAGTAGAAGGAATGTGGATTGAAGTTTTCTTCGTTGAAAGGACAGGTGATGGGCGTTCAGATCAACTGAGCTGCTTGATTTCCAAAGGTGAACTGAATGGATCGAGGTGAGGTTTTATAGCACGACGTCTTCATACCGACGCGCTCTTTGATACATACGTACATGCTGATCTCGATATTCGTCATGTTTCTGAGCCGCCGACTTCGGGTGGCAGAACTCTGAGACGTTGACTGTTCGCGATAAATCACCAGGCTATTCTGGACCCAGAGACCCCGAGGGTGGATCGATCACGGCTGGCGCTGGACCCCCACTCGACTAATAATGTTGAAGCATGCTAGTGGGCCTGGGTCAGTGCGGGTGAGTCTAATACCTAGAGACAGGGCTGAGGCTAAAGGAATTCGGTCTGTGAGCCATGCAGTCATGCAAGAGTGGACGCGGAAAAGAGAAGGAAAGGGAAAATGACGAGTGACGGTGGCTGAATCCATGTGTCGTCACGGGACACCCGTTGTTTCATCTTTGCTTTGCTCTTTCTATCGTCTTTCCCTTGTGGCTTGTCCTCGAAAGCAATAACGTCCTCGACAAGACGCTATTCTGCGTGACTATGAACTGCTTGCAGGTCCAATACAACAAAATCTCCGAATATCGCTGTCACTCGAGACGGATATGCTTGCCGATGGTACCTATGGGTTCAGATCGTCGGTGGAGGAGATCAACCTCGTCTGATAATCTCTGCCCAATGATGGTGGGTGGATGGAGTTGCGATCATCCATTCACTCAAGTACAGACCACGGCGGTTGTGGCTGTTCCGAATTGGTGGGTATGTGATGTCTACACGTCCCACCCCAGCGGCAAGCTGGAAGGACCTTGCAATTGATTCACCTAGCCCTCAACCTAGTCCTGCCGACTCGAGCTTGTCTGCTTAGGCCCCACGTTACTATCTTCAGCAAGGATCGAACCTAGGGGCCATTGACGTCTGCTAAAAGCATGCTGAACCAGCCACGGATCATAGACGGGAATGTGATGCAGTGACAGTGCCAAACAGGAGACTGGGGAAGCTTGCGTCTCAGGATGACAGATGGCAGGGGCCACTGCGGCAAAATGCTGACGTGGGCGAGATCTTTCTCTGACTCCTTGGCATGCGGTTCGATACTGCCAATTGTCTGCTGCATGCTCCGATCCAGCAGAGCATGAGCTTGAGTAAATCGTGGACAGAGGACCCTTCAGGGCCTTCATCACATTCCCGGCGCCTAGTCGCATTCGCCAAGGTGACCCTGGATTTTCCCGTGCGAGGACGGGGACGGGACATAGTCGGGAAAACCGATGGAATAGGGAAATGGGCGTAGAGAGGATGTAGGTAGGAGCTTAAGCGAGTGGAACAGTAGGCATTCTGGATGAAACCTGATTTGATGCGTGGCGGAAGAAGCTGGCGTGGCCCTTTTGCAGATCAGAGGGTCTGCTGCCGCTGATTGGTGGTTCCGTCCACGCGGCCTAAAGCTCGCTTCGGGATGTTTCACCTTATTTCCCTCAAAGCAAACCAAACTGCATTCTACGACATGGTATCACGATTGCTGACCTTCACGTCAACTTACCCATACAATGCCAAAAAGCACGTCTTCAATCACGACAAAGATGTAGCAAACAGCATCATGCATGAATTTGGTGAATAGGTCAATTCTAGGGCTGAGCCGTAGGGTTAGGCTGTTTGGACTAGATTGCAGATCTTGGCTTTTGACCCTGTTGACCTTGGTGCCACAGACCACCACATCCCTTGGTTCTGGCCCTTGGCTGCTTCCGCTTACACATCCATACATGGTTGTTGAAGTTGCCACTGGGCTTGATCCGTGATAGGAATAGCTTCAGGGGCGGGTACTTCACCGGTACAGCTCTACAGACCGTCTCCAGTGCTTGGCCGGTTACCCGACTCCAACGAGCCGCGATCAGCATCCAATGAAACACCTCCCAGGGTACATTCGTAGCTCTTCCGGACGCATCGTCACTCAGCCGGAAACCGATGAAGCGACCAAGCACTGGTCCTAAATCCCTCACGGAGTTCATCATCCCAACTTTGGTGACGAGCTTAGGAGGGTTTCCTGAACGCAAGACCAACGTCCGCAATAGCCGCTTCTACACTCACCAACTCCAACTCTAACTGCACTGAGAAAATGTCAAACATCACTTGTTGCATTGAATTCATCAACCAAGGTCGGCCCAATCCCCCCCCCAAGTGCACTATATACATGCCGCCCGCAGTCATTCTGATTACGTCTGTTGAATACATATCTCGTGTCACATCGTCACAATTTCCGTTCGCTGTTGAAATGCCCAGAAAAATATCCCTTTAACTCCTGCCCGCCCCCAAGTAACCATATCAGTAAGCCATACTGACCTAAGGCTGGCCCCAGATCTCATCAGCGATCTCGCGAACCAAGCCCAGCTTCTTCTTCTCATCCTCGAGGCTCAGCGGGTAGCCGCTCTCGTGGGTGCTGAACCCGCACTGCGGGCTGACGCAGATGCGGTTGAGGGCCTCCTCGCGGGACTCGCCGCTGCCGGCACTCACGAACTCGGCGGCGCGGTAGACGCGCTCCTTCATGGCCTCCTTGTCCTCGAGGGCGCGGAGCTTGGTGCTGATGATGCCGACGACGACGTTCTTGTTCTTGGGCAGGTAGCGGAGGGGCTCGAAGCCGCCGGAGCGCTCGTTGTCGTACTCGAGGTAGAAGGTGTGGACGTTGAGGTCCTGGAAGAGCTTCTGGGCGATGATGTCGTAGGAGCCCTCGGCGAAGTGGCGGCCGCCGATGAAGTTGCCGCGGCACAGGTGGATGCCCGTGTGGAAGTCGGCGGGCAGGTCGCGGAGGCAGTCGTTGTACAGCTGGATGTAGGCATCCAGCAGGTCCTCGACGGTGCCGAGGTTGTCGGGGTCGGCCTCCCAGCCCTGGCGGAAGGCCGTCGAGCAGAAGTAGGCCATCCCGGGGTCGTCAAACTGCACGTTGCGCAGCCCCGCCGCGTACAGCGCCGCCAGCTCCGCCCGGTACACCTGGGCCACGTCGCGGAAGTACTCGGCGTCGCTGGCGTACGCCTCCGGGCTGTAGGCCTTGCCCTGCTTGTAGCGCATGTGGAACCAGGCCGGCGTGATCATCGTCAGCTTGATGGTGCCCCACTCGCTCTCGGGCAGGGCCTGCTGCACCAGCCGCAGCTCGTGCAGGTTCGACACGGACTTCTCCGCGCTCCAGGACAGTTTCGAGCCGGCGATCACCGAGTCGCCCGGCATCACCTTGCGGTCCTTCTCGATCAGGCTGACCACGTCCGGGTGGTACAGCCGGAACATCGAGGCCTCCGCGTCCTGCAGACGGACGGTTCCTGCAGCGTTCAGTCAGCCCGTCGTTCTCCTTTCGTCCGATGATGGAGGCATACCCTCAAACTCATCCCACATCTGCCCCCAGAACCGCGTCCGGTTGAACTCGCCCGAGGTGACGGCCTTGTAGCCCAGATCCCGCTGCAGCTGGACCACCTCGCCGACCGTCTGCTTCTCGACCGCGTGCAACCCCGCCTCCTCCTCGGACACGCCCGTGTCGCGGATCCTCTCGCGCACCTCCAGAAGGTTCTGGGGCCGGAGCAAGGAACCCATGTGTTCGGCCCGGAAGGGCGGGGCACTGTGCAGTTGGAAGGACATTGTGTGGATTCAGTCAACCTTTCTCAAGCTCTATGCTATGCAACAAAGAGAAAAATAGGAAAGACTCAACAAGAGGGAAAAGCTGACAAGAAATAGAAAAAACTGAAAAGTGAAAAGAGGGGAGAAAGATGGGGAATCCCCTGCTTAGCCTCGAGGCCCCGCATTTTGTTTTTTTGCCATGTTCCTATTTGCCATGCGGGACCGGGCTGTTCGCCCTACGGTAGGTGGTGGCGATCAACGTTTGACTTGCGTCTCGTCCAAGCGCGTTTCTCACACGTTTACACTTTTGGGAGTGTTGTTTTGCAGGGAGCTAAGCTTTGCGGAGTTCTGTCTGGGGCCCCGCGCACTCGATTATCTTTGGTTGTTTTGCAATTACTAATGCCCAGAGCAGGATAGCCACGGGCGACGAAGCTGGATTTTATGTACTCGTATGAGTACAAATTGTGCATGTGGAGGAGGGGTGGGGTCAGGATATGTGGGAGGTGGGGCCAGAATGTGGAGAGGAAATGCCGTCGGATTACTCATATCGAGGCATACCACCACACACACACCACAGAACGAGGTACAACTGAACGAGTTGGAAACAGCAACCCTCACTCCTTCACCTTGGCTTCTGTTGTCCTGCTGACCATCCAACTCAACGGCCACGCCACCGACCTCTGCAGATCCGCATGCTCCGCGCCAGAGACAAGGTGGTCAATCACCGCGATAAAGGTGTAAGCGCCCACCCCGGTGAAGATATGCCACCTAAACACCGCCAGTCTTAGCATCAACTCTCATCACACAAACCAACTCGTATCTGCGGGCTAGACAATGAGGAAAAGTGACTCACCACCCATGCAACTCCAACCCAAACGCCCACGGCACCCCCACCGCCGCCCTCCACCTTCGCAAAACCGGACAAGCCCAGCCGTCCACCAGCCAGACGGCATACCAAGCAGTCATCAGCATAGTTGTTACTCAGTAGATAACAGGAACGGGGATAGACAGACCAGCCCCAAACCGCACCAACGCCCACAACTCCTCCCTCGCAACGGACCCCCGGCTCGTCCGCTGCTGGATCAACTGCATCGTCCGCACCCCGATGACCGTCACACTGCCCACAAAGCTCACCGCGTGGAGGACCAGCTCGTCCGTCGCAACGTGCACGGCCGCGAGGCCCAGCAGCGTGGCTCCCAGCGCCAGCGCCATGCGCGACGAGGTCTGTGCGCTGGTGTTGACGGTCAGCACGCGGTGGAGGAGCGGGGTGGTGGTGAGGAGCATGGAGAGGTCGTCCACTGTTTTAGCCCGGCAATAGGGTGGTGGTGGTCAGTGTTGCGCGGTTAGATTAGAAGTGTAAGCTGGAGAAGGAGGAAAGAGACGCACTCATCTGCGTGTGATACTTCAGACTCAGGTGGAATCCAGCGGAGCAGAGGCCTACGCCGATGAGGCCGTAGTATGGGATACGGCGCGAAAATGATGGAGAGGGTTGGTGCGGGAGATGACGGAGGCCGTGGAGGGCGTAGAGAGCTGGACTGGGATTAGGTTTTGTCGTTTCCGTTTGGGGAGAGTGTCGCGAGGGTGTGGGGGTTACTGTAGGTGAGGTTGGTCAGGGTGTTGTTGAATTCGGCGATGTAGCGGGTTATGGTATAGTCCTGGTTACAGAAGTTAAATATTATTGCCATGCGGTTGGGGTTACTGGTGTATTTGGTGGGAGATACCTCGTCGCAGAAACTGGATGAAGATTGTTAACTTGGCGATGGCACTAGGAAGATGGGGCCGGAGACAGTGTGTACTTCGGTCGAGACTTACTTTGCATGGGATGTTGGCGGGCCCCAGAATGCGTCCGTTGAAATTGGAGAACTCATTATCATGATCGGGTGCGTGTAGATGGTAGTTGTTGTGAGTGTTGTTGTCAGGTGTTGGCTTGTTGCGGGCTACAGGAGCTTTTTTTGCGATTGGAAGCTAGGCATCAGTGAAAGCTTCAACCAAAAGCGGTAACCAGCTCTTTGTCCTTGCTAATCTCAATGTCGACAGCCGGATTTGTTAACCTGTTGCGAACCCTGTCACCGTCTTACGTGAGATTTTCGGGAGCAGGGGAACCTTGATCAGGATAATGTTGCCTGAAGCCTCCCGGAGGAACTTCTTTCGGCGTTTTCAAAGATAGAAAAACATAACGAAAAGAAAAGCACTAAGAAAGTAACCTCCTTATAGTTGGAAAGCACTGAGCATCCATTCTATACTTCCAAGTATCATGTTCTTGACCCTAGCATGTAAGTAGGAAATCGAACACTTCTAGAAATATATCGTACGACTAGCAAAAGCGGGGTACGAACCCATCAACCCCACCCACAACACCCCAACGGACTCTCCAACTCGATCGTGCACATCCACTCAACCACCCCCTGCAAGCAAAGTAAAGATGCCACCCACCAAAACCATCTGCATCATCGGCATAACCGGCAACCAAGGCCACTCCGTTGCCCGCCGCTTCCTACAGGACCCAACCTTCCACGTCCGGGGCCTCACCCGCAACCCACACAGTCCGACCGCGCAGACCCTCGCCCAGCAAGGCGTCGAGCTCATCCCCGCCGACCTCAACGACCCGACCAGTTTACTCCCGGCCTTTCAAGGCGCAAACATCATCTTCAGCGTCACTAACTACTGGGAACCCTTCTTCAGCCCGGCCGGTCGCCAGCAGGCCGCCGCCGCCGGCATCTCGCCTCGCGAGCACGCCTACCGGGTGGAGCGGCAGCAGGGGCAGAACATCGCCGATGCGGCGGCGCAGACGGTGGACTCGCTCGATGCGAACGGGTTCATTGTCTCGACGCTGAGCCACGCGACGCGATGCAGCGGGGGCCGGTTTCGGGAGCTGTACCATTTCGATGCCAAGGCGGAGGTGTTCCCCGATTATGTACGGGCGAGGTATCCGGCGCTGGCGGCGAAGATTTCATGTGTGCAGACGGGGTACTTTACCTCGAGTTATAAGCTGGTTCCCGGGGCGTATTTTGGGAAGGTATGTTGTTCCCTTCTAGGGAGAGCTTAGTGTTGCGTTGGGTCGGAGCATGAGGAGGTAAGGGTTGGCTGACTCGGGTGTTTAGGGCAAGACGGAGGACGGGGAGGATGTGTTGGAGATGACCTTCACCACAGCCCCGGATGCTGTGGTGCCCCATCTCGATGTGCAAACTGATCTAGGTGGGTTTGTGTATGCGGTTGCTCAGATGCCGCCCGGGAGGAGTTATATGGTCTGTGGGACGAGGTGCAGTTGGGCAGAGTATATGAGGATTTGGGGCAATGTGAACGCGGTGGCGGCGCGGTATCGGCAGATCACGCTCGAGGAGCTCATTGCAAAAGCGCCCGAACCGGAGTTTGGCCGCGAAGTGGGGGATATGTTCTCCTATTCGACGGATCCGGGGTATGATGGGGGTGATGGGAGCTTGTTGACGGCGGAGGATATACGAAGGGTGAGACATGTTGTCTATCTATGGATGTGTGGGTTGAGGGCTGACTTCTTTCAGGCAGGAATTGATTGTCCGATGACAAGCTTGGAGGAATGGATCAGGAGGGAAGATTGGTCGACTGTTCTGGGTTGAGTATGTCGAAATTGCTTCGACGTGCGGTTAATTTAAGAAACACATGAGCTATACACCGGAAGACTCCTTTTGTTCTGGAAAAAAAGACTGTTTACCGCAATTGTCAAATCGTTAGCTGCGAGCAGTGTGCGGGGTCGACCAAAGTTTAAAATGTGTTGACAGCACTGTGGACGCAGATCAGCTACATTGGTGCCAGGGCTCTTCACAAGCTTCCACTGAGATATGTTGCTAAGATTAGCGAACGACGCTTCAGATAATTTGCGTGACTTCTGTAAGGCTCCCAAATGAAAATAGATGTGCTGAGGTGAATAATGCAAGATGCAAGAAATTGACCCACCCGAGACCCCTAATGATGGCATAGCCTTAATTCTCTCCACTGTCAGCGGTAATCCTCTTTGTTTCATCTTAGCAATGCCTTTTGGTGGTGGGCCGAGAGGCCGTTTGGGCCAGCAGTATGCTTTCATGGAGGTGGGGTATGTCGCTGTGCGGTTGGCGCAGCGGTTTGCTGGGCTGGAGGTGAGAGATGGGAGGCCCTGGCGGGAGGATTTGGGAATGGCGCTATTGCAGAGGGATGGGGTGTGGGTTAGTTTGAGGGAGTGAGGTTGTGGTTCTTGCAGTAGGTCTGTTTCTCTGGTGATTAGAGAGCGGGTTGATGTACATATAAGACTTAAATTTCTGGTACCGAAGTGGGTTTGGATGCGATGTGTAACGTACTTGATCGGAGGGAGGGCTTGTCTGTGTAACTCACCAAGACTGGTCTGGCCTTGTGCAGGTGGTGGATGTAACCATTGGTCGTTGATCAGTCGGGCTGTACTACTACTACTTATACTTCGGAACCTTGCATCTCTGGTCTCTACCTTCTCTAGAGACTACTAGGGGTTGGTCTGAAGGCATATCAGCATCCGAGCATTGAAGATAAACTCGTGTTTGCAGTAGATTGCAGTAGATACAGCATGATTGAGTACTTTCTGAATCATATCTTGACTCGTACAGTCTAGTGCGAATGCAATGAACGATGCTATGTGCATGTGCAACCCTTTCGCCCCAACGCCAAAGCACCCGCTACAACAAAGATCACGCCTGCCGCCCCGCTGCCAGAAGCAAGTTCTTGACCCCCTCATGCCCATGGACTACCGCCTGGAACAGGGGACTCCAGCCATTCTCATTCAGGGAATCGACATCCACTTTTCCCGTCGCCAGCAACCGCCTCACGACCGCCTCGTGGCCCTTCCTCGCCGCTAAAGACAGCGGGGTACACCCCTCGTGATCGCGCACATCGACCTCCACTCCCGGGGCCTTCAGCAACATGCGCACCGCGCCCTCCGCGCCCGTCTCCGCCGCCCACGACAACGGGGTGCGGCCCTGATTATCCCTGGAATTGACATCCACCCGCCTTGTCCTCAGCAGCAGTTTTACCGTCGCATCGAAGAACGTCGCCGCCGCGCGCGACAACGGCGTCTGCCCATTCTCCCCACATTTCTCATCTACCTCCACGCGCCCATCCTCAATCAGCACCCTCATCACCCGATGGAACCCAAACGCCGCCGCATAGCGAATGGCCGTATTCTCGGAGAAATCCGTCACGTTGACGTCGATGCCGTCCTGCTCCAGCAGCAATTTCACGGCCTTGACGTTGTTCATGAACGCGGCGTGCAGCAGCGGCGTGAGGAGGTGGCCGGAGTTGACGTCGACGAGGCCCGACTCCAGCAGCACGCGCAGCACGTTCGTGTGCCGGTAGGTAATGGCCAGGATCAGGGGGCTGTTGCCGTCGGTGTTGGGTCGGTTGGCGTCGATGTCGCGGGCTTGCAGCAGAAGGCGGACGACCTCGGCGCGGCCCCGCATCGCCGCGATGCACAGCGGGGTCGGCGCCTTCTTTGCTTGGATGTTGACGTCGGCCCCGGCGGCGATGCTGTGTCGCGCGGTCCCTGGTACCCCGCGCCGGGCGGCCCAGACCAGGGCGGACGATTTCTGCTGGCGTGCGTTCTGCCGGTAGAGGTAGGGGTTCACGATGCTGTGCAGGCGGCGGTTGGCTCGGGCTAGGGCGTTGATGTCGCTGCGCTTGGTGAGGTGGTTGGCGACCATGAGGATCAGCTCGGGCGGGAGGTCGAGAGTTGGCATCGTGTTGAGGGTGTAGCTCCGACTGGACATGGAGGGCCGGAGGATGAAGGAATCGGAGATGACCGATGATGGGTAAAATGGTGATGGGTAGATGATTGGTGGGTAGTAGTAGTGCTGGAGGGGAGGTTCAAAACCCCAGGGAAGGTAATTTGTACTACTAGATATCTGCGTGTCGGTTTCCATTTTGCCTGGCGTGCTCGTGTTCAGATTCACTGGTAACGATGCAATTGCTAGGTAGTAGTGACGATGTGATTTTCAGAAACTAGTCTGCCTAGTAGGGCCAGTAGTCCCAGGCTGTCTTTTGTCTTTCTATCCCATAAGTTAGTTAGTTATCTTTCGACGTGACTAAGCATGAGAATAATAAGTTAAGTGAGGGGGGAGGGGCAAGATTCACTCCCAACTCGGAAGGAAATGCACGCCGACTACACTTGGGCATAACACAGCATCACCGCTTCAATTCGGGCCAGAACTGCCTCTGATTGGCTGCCACGCAGGCAAATGTCGGTATGGGGCATTTTCTCCACGCGGCTTGGCGGCCAAGACAAACGCTGTGCCCGCCATTTCAGCCTAGAGCTTAGCTTCACCCCGATGCGCTGCTAATCACCGGAGCAGGAAACACATGCCGACAGCCCCAGCAGGACCCACTTGAGTAGTTGCGTGAGACTGGAGACAACCAGCTTTATCTTTGTATTTTGTGTTCATCATGCGATGTCAACCGTCTACGTATTGTGAATGCTGTCCCGTCCGCGTGTGTATCGCCCTCTTGTCTCATCTTAGTGTACAATTATCTTGAGTCAAATCGGGTAGCAACGGATCCTGCCAGCAGATGATGAGTTTAACCCTGGCGGTCAGATCCTTCAAAATAATGAATGCATGGGGAGATGATGCCAGTCATTCTGCGGGAGGGTTGGCCGCTCCTCCCTGATAGGGTCTGCTGCATAAATACCCTATCCTTAGTCGCCCCATGTATTAGCCATCCTCAACGCCCCCGTGAAGGACCGGTGAACTTGGCTTCTGACAAGTCTCGGGGATTTGACTAGATTTAAACTGCTTATCGTGGTGTTCGTATCGCAATCTATATCGGGTATCCAACTCGAGTGGAGAATGCTGTGGTCCACGAGGTCTTGTGCTGAATGGCAGGCTAATATCGCATCTTACACAAAGAAGTCCGAGGGCCGGATACTGTCCACAATAACCATAAACTCCTGCAGCCTCTTGCACCCGCAGAATAAATCCAGACCGCGACCTATTCCGTCCAGACGCGCATAAACGCAAATCGAAAACGAACACATATTCCCCATGCACCAACTACAGCCCCCACAATCCTTCATGCCTCTCAATCTTGCTTCCACCCATGAACATCAGCAAGTATCCCCAGCGCAAGCGACTCCCCCCACACCACTCGAAGCATCCATCTCTTCCAACCCTCCTTATACGCAATCAACGCCTCCAGGAACTCCGGAACCTCCTGCCCCCGCTCAACGAACGCATCCGCTCCCCCAACTGAAAGTGCCACACCCCAACGATCCCCTCCTCCCTTGCCCTCCTGTTAATCTCCGCCACCCCGCGCCCTTCCTCCAACCACGAGCGAACCACACGTTCATCCATTCCCGCCCAGCCAATCGAACCAACGTCTCAAAACCCGCGATATCCTGCTTCCGCTCGAAATGCGCCTCGAAGATCGCCTCCACGAGCACCGCCGTACCAGCACTTAAATCCGATCCAGCCAATGCGCTCTATGAGAGGTGCCACTTATTCTGTAACTGGCTGAGCATGATAACCTGGTGCGCGGGGAGGGTGCCTCCGATCCGCCCGCCGAAGCGGAAGTGGATCCCGTCGGCGCGGCCCAGTCGCTGGAGGTGGGCTTGCGCATAGGGGACGTTCTCCAGGCCGAGCTTCTGTGTCATTCGTTCCGGGGGGCCGGTTAGTATCCTATTATGGATTTGGACAGGTATATGGGAATGACTATTGTACCCATGTAGGGAATGCTCTTCATCGGGGCGTTAGCGTCCAGAATGTAAGGTTTCCAGGTGGATGCGGATGGCATCTTGACTGCCGCCCCGGGTAGGTCTTTTGGTGCAGGCAGATGTCAGGCGGCGGTGGCCGATGTAGCACTTTGGGTTTCCTTAGGCACAGGGGCTTACTTGGGAGGGATGCTAGGAACGTACCCGCGGGCAGACTGGGTCTGAGGTGATGGATATGTCAATGGGTGTCATTTTGCTCAAGGCTCAATGATTTTTGGATTGGCAGGTTTCAACTCTCTCCCATGACAGGTCTCGCGGTGGATATTCTTCCTGGTTGCTGTCCTTATTAGCGATTCTTCAGTCGCATAAGTATCGTCGCTCCTTTGTTCGTATATAATTGCGGGCTAACACATTCCGATCACAGTTTTGTGGAAGCCTGGGATTCAGGCAACCATAAATTCAAGGAAAATCTCATTCATTTATCACTCAACCAGACCATTTACTACTTTGGAAGGGAGCTTTTTTTAAGAAGCGCACCTCGAACCTCCCCCTAACTCACAGACAAATGTGGTTTGATGAGCTTACCAATCAGTACTAAAAATAGCCATCGAGTCAGACTATCCGGGTTATGCGGGGTATCGATGCACTAAGTCCGCATGTGCTCATGTATTCTTAGAGGTATTTGAAAGGCAGGGTTAAGTACTACACTGGAATAGTCATTCTTGAATTAGGAGCAACAGCTTCCTGAGCATTTCTGGGGCCAAGTACAATGACAGCTTGCGCGAACAGTAAATTCAGGGTCCGCGCTAAGATGCTGCCGGTCGCCTAAAGCCACGTGGGACAGAATTAATAGACTTCAGCACACAACCTATGAGCCCAAAGTTCAAACAATAACCCTGTCTTATACATCGAACTGAAGATGGAGCTCTCGACCCCGCTGATAAGGTTAAAGTGTTTGCCCCGAGACCGAAGTCTCGCACCATGCCCTCTAAGTCATACTAGTCATATTTCTAGTCTTGGAAGGCTTCGAACCATTAAGCCAAGATGGGAACATATTCTGCTTTGGGGTGCGGTTTGACTCCAATTCCGTCAGCGCCAACATAACACTTCTGATTGTAGCGTTGGCTGTAGTGAAAAAGGCTGGCTCTAAAATTGGGCCACACATATTCACAGTTCAACTGGTTCTTCGCTCCACACGGGTAGGGCTTGGTGTGCTGCCCCTTGTGTACCCTGAGCCCTCAATGCACCTTCCCATGATCAATACTGCCTCCTTTGAACTCGCGAGCTGGACGCAGATAACCGTGTCAAAAAGTATGGTATGATAAGTTGATAATGTAATCTGTCGCTTCATTTTTGTACACGCCGTGCGTCTATAGGAGTATGCCCTGCGGCCACATTATCTGGAAGGCAACCATACCATAATGTGGGCTTATGAACGTGCCTCGTGGAAGCATCGATCAACGAGGCTTGGCATACTCCCATTTACCGATCCTAATTCAGCCGCAAGAGAAGTGAATTTCTCTTGAGATGGGCTGCAAAACCATCGCGAGCTTCCACGTGCCTGCTTAGAAGAATTAAAGATAACACAGTCTAAAAGAAACTAATACTGAGTTTAATTAGTCGGATTTTTTTAGAATTATAATTTATATCTTAAGATTTATTCTTATCTATTTCTTATTCTATATACTTTCCGGCACACTAACAGCAGTATAGTATAAATTATCTATTCTTTAATAATAAAAATATCTGGCAGCTAAACTATAGCATAACTATATCATAATATATATCTCTGGAAGAATTATACGTCTATAAGATTATTTACATTAAAATAAATAAAATAGATGAAGTCTGCTAATCCTTTATTATTATAAACAGAATAATAAACTAACATATTTATTTTTTTTCAAATTTCGGATACTGTATACTTTCTTCTTATAAGTAGCTCTATTAGATAATCGGTATACTTTCTTTCTAAACTATAAATATTAAATAGCCAGCATATTAGCTTTTTTCATTTATATTTGTAAAGATACCGGACATATTCCCGCTATATATATTAAAAAGAATTCAAAAAGTAGTATTCTAATTATAATACTTATAATTAATAAGATCATAGTTTTAGTAGAAATAATATATTTTTTAAAGTTTAATAAAGATTTACTGCAATTTTTACTCTTTTTATAAAAATGTCTATTAGTAAATAATATTAGTTATTCTACTTATTTAAAAAAGTAATAATAGAATTTCAGTAACTATTTAAATATTATAAACCAGATATTCGAACTTATTATCTTAATATATTTGTTTTATATTCTGTTCAGGTTGCGGCTTTATTCTTTAACTAAAGATAAAATTAGAGTGGCTAACAGCCAGGTCAGATCAGGTTAATTAGAATTTTTATATCTAACTGTTGGATTATAGTTAGATTAAGAAAAGTTTTATATCTAACTGCAGTATAGCTAAAAATTAAAGAGTTAATTATTTTAATTATTTTTAATACTAAAATCTATCTATTATATCTTTTTAAAATTTAATATAGTTAAAATATATTTAGATTAACCGGTTATTAATCTAACTATCTTTACTATTAATTAAAAATATATAGAAAAAACTTCTAATTTAAAAAAATATAATAAAAAAAATCAATATTTTCTGTATTAATATCTAGCAGAAGTAATAAAAAAATCTAAATAATATAAATATTATTTAGCTTTTTATAAAAAAAGTTGCTGTTATAGTAAAAGATATATATAAAAATATATAATTATAATTATACTTAGATTATATATTTTAATTTTTATATTCTATACTGAAAAAAACTTTTTCTTTATTATTAATCAGACTTTTAAAAATAAATATATAGTGTTTTATATATTATTTCGTTTTTTTATTTCAGTTTAGATAGTCTGTTATATTATTCTTTTCTATTTAGAAAAACTAAATCATTTATATTATAGATAAAATCTTTAAAAATTATTTATATTATACTATTTATTTAATTTTTTTTAATAACTATATTTTCTAATAATTATTTAATCTAATATTAGATACTATATTTTTTATAAAGAATTCTGTAAAATTCTTTTTTCAATTTTTTTATTAAAATCTATTTTTTTAATCTAATCTATTATATCTTAATCAGTTCTGTTTAAAAAAAATCCATTTTATAATTTTAAATTTTTAAATATAAATTTTTATTTATTAAATTTATTAAAATAAATAAAATATAATACTGCAGCGGGTGTCTTAGATGTATATTAAAATATAATATATGATATTTATTTAAAAATATATTTTAAAATAAAATAGATTATTTTTATAGATTTTTTTATTTCTTTATTTTTATATTTATTATTTACAGCGTAGCTTTAGAATTATAAGTTTATTATAATTATTTAATTTATTTTTAGAAGATAATATTAAATCTTCTTCTTTTATTTTTTAAATTTTTATAAATTATAATAATATTTAAAGTAAAATAAGCTTTTTAAATTATATTTTTTTTCTTTTAAATCTTAAGATTACACGCGTTGTGAAGAATAAGAAGATTATTTTATATTAAATTTTTTTAAAAAAGTTTTCTATTTTTTAAAATTAGTAGTAAAAAATAAGCTTAATCATTAAATATAATAACTAATAATCTTAATAATAATAACTTAATATCTAATATAATCTCTTCTAAACTTTGGATTTAGTTCAGCTAAAATATTTAGTTTTATAATATTTCATTTATTCTGATTTTTTAAAAATTATTCAGAACTAATATTATACATTTTATTTTATTTATATAATTCAATTAATATTTTTCTACAGAAACTTCGGATGAAAGTTTTAAATAGTATTATTAAATATTCATAACAGAATTATAATAAAAGTATTAAAGTTTTTTTTAATATTTTAAAAATTTTGGGGAAGATATATTTTATAAGCTTTTTATGAAAAACCAATATAAATAGTTTTTATTATTTATATTAAATAAAATAAATAAAATAAA